>NW_024582924.1:72216-82458 GCF_018398535.1 Haplochromis burtoni
ATATATATGACCAAAAACAAAAAAAATGAAGAAGCAGACAATTTTTTTGTGTTCATCAAATCTCTCCTAACATAAGTAGATCATGACACCTTTGCCTGGTAACAGCTGTTTTGTTGCCCTTTTCAGCATTAGAGAGAAGTGTCACTATCACTGAACACCGTTCTCAGCTTTCAGCTACTTTTGCCCACTTAAAGTGGGTAACTGAATTACAGAACCACATTAAAGGCATTTTGTTTTTCTACCTCTTTGATTGAAGATCAGAAGAAATTAGCTTATTTTTGGTCTCTGAAACAATATTCGTTTCCATCTCTCCTAAAATCTTTGGCCTGTTGGCACAATAGCAGCCACTAGACTGTGTAGAAAGCCTGTAGCAGAAACAATGACCCTACTGCCTGTGCCTGCTCCTGGGAGAGCAGAAAAAAGGCTTCAAGGACAGCAGCATCACGAGTTTAGGTTAAGCTGCGTCGTCTTACCTCAGCACACACCTGAGGTGTCTGTGCTCCGTCCACGAGCTCCTCTTTCCCTCCTTTGCAGACACACACATGCAGTGAGGTGTGTTATGTGTGTGTCATTAACACTAAACCTTAAAGATGAAGCATTGGGTTTCACTTTCTCTCCAGAACCTGTTTTGAAACAAGCACACACACAGACATGCATGCTCACGTACACATTTACCTAGAACAGCCAGTGAAGGATATCACTTCCCAGTTCATTAGTTACACCTTGCTAGTACTGGTTTGGACTTTTGCCTTCAGTGCTGCCTTTAATTCTTCATGGCACAGATTCAACAAGGTGCTGGAAACCTTCCTCTGAGATTTCGGTCCATATTCAGATGAGAGCGTCACACAGTTGCTGCAGAGTTGTCGGCTGTACATCCATGACAGGAATCTCTAGCTCCATCATATCAAAGGTGCTCTATTGGACTGAGATCTGGTGACAGTGAAATCATTGTCGTGTTCAAGAAACCAGGTTTAGATGGTTTGAGCTTTGTAACATAGTGCATTTTGGAAGCAGCTAACAGAAGATGACTACACTGTGATCATAAAGAGTTGGTCATGTTATTCATCCCTAAATGCACTGAAATGTGGTTGACTGTTTAGATAATTACATTATTAAAAAGCAGCTAGATAAATGTATCTAATAAAGTGGCCAGGGACTGTATGGTTGCAGCAGCACCCTGCTACAAAGAAAAGTGACAGCAGACAAGACTTGAATGAGGAGCTGTGGTTGGAGGTGGGTTGCAAAACAGCTTGCAGAGAAAGCAGCATGTATACATAGAGTAGAGCTAGCTGGTGTTTGTTGGCACTGAGATTAGGAATTAACCCGTGGTGTACTGGGATTGCATACTAAGTTGTTTGTTTTTTAAGTGTAATATAGAAAGTTTTGGGGGGGAGGACTGCTTGCATTACCTCATCTGTGGAAACTGCGGCATTTCAGAGTGGATATTGTTTCTGTTGTTCTCCACTCTCACCTTTCCCTGGCTGGAATTTTCCTCTTTTGTTCATGGTGAAGCCTCCGACACACACATAAATATATTGCAGCCTTTTGTTGGTCTTTCCAGTCCTGCTGGACTCCGGGGTGGTTTGACACCAGGCTTGTTAGGAAACACAGAGAAAGTCATTGCTATGGTGACGGTCACAGTGACACCACTTAACGTGCAGGAAACATACACACGGCTAAATTTGGCACAAAAAGTCTATATGTGGAAAACAAAGAAAAGGAGGAGAGACGTTTTACAGCTTTCCCGGTACATGATGCAACATCTGAGCTGTAACTTTAATAGTTCTGTTTCCAGGTGATTTGATACTTAACAACATGTCCCATTCAGATACTGATCAGTATGAAACAGTGCAACAGCAGATGACTGATCCTGCTTCTAGCCCACTGAGAAGCTTGTTTTTAAATAAAAATGTAAAAGATTTGCAGACGTCTTGTAGAGATCACCTGTTCCCTGTGGAGATGCATCTGTCAAAACAGTTACAGAGAGGAGGGGCGTGGTATGTGAGGGTATTCTGCATCTGATCGTGAAACATTTGCATGATCAAGTTTGGCATATTAACGATTTGATGATGATGATGGTGCAAGGACAAACATGCACATGTGCATATTTGTTCAACAGGCAGTTGCATCGCCCTAAATTCTGACTTCCATCAAACCATTATGACCATTGTAAAGACTCTATATTATAGTGAGAAAACCACAACAACAACTTAGACTAAAAATCCTCTTAAACGAACTTAAACAGACTCATGTATCCAGGCTTGTGACCGGTCGCTAGAAATACACTAAACCGTTTTAGAAAATGCAGATTGTTGTAGTCGTTTGAGTGAAAACCATTTTGTGAGATAATTATGGACAGACATCACGATGTTTAAAAGTCAGGGCTTGAGGTCAGAGGGGTGAGGAGTGTAAAAGAAATCTGCCATCAGTGTTCTCTGTATGGATAAAACAGACGAAAACAGTAGAGGTGCTTTTAGCAGTAATGTACATCTCTGTGTATTTAACCTTAAACAGATCCGCAAAGGCAAGAAAAACATCTGCTTTTCCTCTGTCTCTCTGCAGATGTTGTAAACCGTCACGACAAGGCAGGCTTGTCTCTTTCCTTGTTTGACATGTTGTATTTTAAATGCCCCTTTTGCTTCTTGGTCTCTGCCTCCTAAAAATGATTATTTCTGGCCATTAGTTTAACAACAGAAAATGAGACCACGGCTCAGCTCTGACTCAGTGGGAGTCACATGTCCTGTTCTCTGGTTCAGCCTCTCATTTTGCCCGGGATAATAGGAAAAAGATGTTGCCTGCCAGCTCCAATGTAACAGCACAGAGCACAGGATTTGTCTGGGGGTCCTGCAGTCGCCACTTCAGCCTGTCTCATAACCTGCAGGATTGCCCTCCTCTAAGGTGTACTATGAGGGGCAAACAGATGAGAAGTTGTTGCTCTGACAAGGCGAGCCATTTGGGGGTGTCTGTTACTGCAAAGGGCTGCACAGAGGCAGCAGTTTGTGTGAGGTACTCTGCAGAGTTTTCTTTTAGGGCGTTTTTTTGTTTAATCTCCCTTAAACTGACGTCTTCTAAAAAGATGTTTCATGCTTATGAAGAGTTTGAAACTAATTTACTTTTTACTGTAAGTTGGCGAGAGTGAGAGACTCATACCAACATCTGGAGCTAGTGTACAAGACCCTCCACCCCCTGCTTTGAATACCAATGTTGTTACATCAAGGGTCCTGATTCTGTGTGTGTGAGAGAGAGAGTAAACTTAATTCCTGGAGTGGGATCACGTAGGATGTGGAAGGGTCACTAGTAGGGAACGATGGTGTGTGTAGGCTATGTATTTTGGGGAATGGCAACACAGAAATTGAAGGTGGGTAATGCCAGAGAGACATGAACAACTGAGAGTACTGTGTTAAATGTGTGTGGGTGGGTATGTGAGAGTGAGCACAGCTGTGTGCTTCTTGTATTATCTCTCCCTATGCAGAGCTGATAATGTATTCAAATTGTTTCCCGGTTAAACCAGTGGATGTTGACCTGAACACTTCGCCAGATGGAAAGTTTAAGCGATGTAGAGTTACCTAAAATGAATTAGATACAAAAATGTCTGGTTATGCATTTTATATAGTAGATGCTCTTATCTGAATTTGTCACCTAGGAAACCTTAAAAGGTGTTTTGACACTGCTCTTTATTGTTAAAGAACGCTTTGAATCAAAAGAAGATCGCAGTTATGTACATTTGGCAGTAAGACTGCTCTGGGCACTCCCTGCTTCTGCATACACAAAAGTAGAAAGCATATGCATGTGGTTCTCTGGTACAGAACAGCGCGGCCATAGCGGACAGCAGACTTGACACTGATTAACTTAAAGCAGGAAAAGCCTGGAAACGGTGACCTGGACTGGAGATGGGTTGCATAGTGGCTTGCAGCAACTGTAGAGAGGCTGAAGCAACTTAAATTTATATGGGGTTTTCCAGTTGGATACATAAATAATGTTCAGCTGAGGCTGACTAGAACTGAGATCAGCTGTATAAGCTAATCCAGCAGGACATCCAGGTTGAATTTTACGGACTTTCCTTTTTTTTGGCATTTTTCGGTCTAAATCTGATGTTATTGGTGCAGTGCTGGTGTAGTGAAGTCCTACTATTTTGAGCACCATATTGCTAAACAAAGAGTAGTATTTCATAACATCTAGATTACTGAAATAGACTTTTTACTTGTCCATTTACTTGTTAGGTCCCCCTGTGACCTTTTAATACCATATGCACATACCAGGACCTTTAGATCCTTGGGCAGGGGGATTTTGTCTGGCTAAAAACTAAAGGGGGCAGAGCTTTTGGTCTCTGGCCTTCATAGCTCATAAGGTTAGTAATATATATCTTATGTGCTCTTTTTTTCTTTTTTTCATTGGTTTCAGTTTATTTTAGAACAATATTGAAACCACTTCATGGCCTGATTTCAGCACTATATTAAGGTCACTGATGGTGAGCTCTTGATGCGGTATGTGGCTAACTGAACTTCAGATCCTGCAGCAAATCTCTGCTTGTTGTCCCTTTTCAAGCTTAAATCTGTCCAACATCTGTTTTTCCTATTCAGCAACTTCCTTGAAGTCTCCACTAAAACAAAATATTGTTTATATAAAGTATCTGCATTAACTGATTCCCATGTGTTTTTTAATATATTGTGCCTTTTCTCTGTGGAGCACTTTGTAGCTCTTTTTAATGACTTAACAAATTACCAAAGCCATACGTGGATGGATTATGAAAGAACTGAACTCTTGCTATCTAAAAATCATATCTGTGGCAATTAAGATGCTTGACCCAAATCCTCAGCTTTATTTATAGATTGTACTACTTTTGTGTAGCCCTTACTGGCCTGAATGTTAAAAACAGACCTGTGATCCGATGCCATCTTTGAATCATCGGGGACTAGCATCCAAAAGCTTTTCCTGAAACCATTAACTCTGATATTTAATTTGCGATTTTGAGTTCTCTCACAGATAAATCTTTTCTGTTTGGGTAATGAACACTCTGTTCTGCTTCTCTGTCTCAGTTTTCTTAATGTCATCTTTTAAATGTCAGTTGTTGGATGTTGGAATGTACAGTAGGTCGGCCGCAGCCAGGGTGAGGATCGAACAGTGCACTGCCCACGCAAAGTGCTGGCAAAAAAATATGAAAGAAAGAGACAGAAACATTGTAACATACAGAGAACTCAAAAAGCAAGCAGCAAGAAATTATTCTGTTGAGTGAGAAGTCCTTGAAAGTAGTAAAGAGAGCTTTTTGTTTGATGCAGACTTGCTGTCACATCTTTGCTGCTTCCCTGAAACACTCCTCTTTATATCTGCTACACTCACAGCTGCAAGCCAGCATCTATTCCCATACATCGATCCTCACAGAGGTCACACACACACACTTTGAAAAACACATCTGACGTCCCACTGGCCTTGCTCTGTTTTACTCAGCTTACACATCTCAGACCTGTTTAATTGAAGCCATCTTTTGCTCAGTCTGTGGGAGTCAAGTAATGGGAGAGAGGTTTTGCTTCCTTATGGATCAACTGGGAATTCTAAGGATGCTTGAGTAGTGACAAACAAGAGGAGGAGGCTTGACCTCACCTGCATGTGAGGTGAGGTCAAGCCTATGTTAATATCAGAATATCACAGGAGAAATTGAGATTCATCAGACCAAGCAATGTTTTTTCCAATCGTCTATTGTCCCCTTTTGGTGAGCCCATGTGAACTGTATCCTCTGTTTCCTGTTCTTAGCTGACAGGAGTGGCATCCGGTGTGGTCTTCTGCTACTCTACCCCATCTGCTTCAATTTGTTGTGTGTTCTCTGTAAACCCTAGAGATGGTTGTGGAGAAAAATCCCAGTAGGTCAGCAGTTTCTGAAACACCCAGATTAGCCCGTGCCATACCAACAACCACGCCATGTTCAAAGTCTGTGTTGAGGCATCCAGCACAGATCATGCTTGTATCTCCATGATATGACGTACTGTTGTAATACATGCACATATATAGGTCGGTAACTTGTAGAACTTCTTTCTATTTTTGGATGACTGATAATTATCCAAAACCTGGTCGAATGTCTTGTTTTGTTTAAAAATAAAATACACATAAAATGTTAAATAAATTCAATTTCAAAGAATTTTTGTTACTTTTTTGCTTGAAAATGACTTAAACTGATAAACGTTCTATTTTGTAATCAATAGATAAACTACTTGTTTAAGCTCTGCTCATTCAAACGGTTTCTTGGACACTGTGAAAAACACACGCAAAACCACAACCGTCACCTCTGAGAGTTGAGGGATATCTGCCACGCACTGATAACAGGGGTGTGGACGCACTCATCCAAACGTTACATCACTCACGGCCGTCCCATCACACAGCAAAAACACAAAATGGAGAGAATTTTTTACATGAATTTGAAGGTGGGAAAACAACCAGAGGGTAGAGAAAATAACTGCCCCAACCTTTAAAACATCCCTGCCTCTTTCTAACACATACATCATCACATTACCACCAAATGCGTCAACATTGGCCCATAATTTGAAATGACATTTAAATGTATGTAGAAGCAAGCTTTTTGTTTTTCTGCCAGTTTCTTCATGCTGGATGTGATACTTGAGCAGAAAGCTGGCATAAGTTATCATGGCATGGAGGGTGAAATGCAAAGCAAACAGGAGATTAAGGAAGAATGAGGTGAAGAAAGATAGTGAGAGATAGCGAAACTCTGTAAGGGGGGCTTAAACCACCTGTTGTGCTTTCTGGCTTTGCATAGTTTCACTAACCTCATGCATGACTGTGAAAATGAAACAACGACAGATCACTGTTAGGATTCAGGACGCTGAAATCACTGAGGCAAAGAGTCTGCTCTCTGGAAAATCCTTTTGGACAGTCAGTGTGTTTGATGTTTTTCCTTCTGTAGTGAAATCGGGCCGTGAAAATCCCATCAGCTACATACAGCGGCTCTCATGGACGATTTGCTCCGAAGGTCACATTTGTTTCCAATGAAATCACAACATCAGGAAACACAGCCGGCCCATCACATACAGTGCTGTGCAAAAGTCTTGAGCCACCACTCAGTTTGTTATCATTTCCTCAGGAAATGGGAAAAAGGTGCAGTGATTTATTGAAACATGTGCAAACGTACTTGGAAATACAACATTTAGGGCAAAAATGGAGTCTGTACAATTCTAACAAGCTTGAAAGTCAATATATGGTGTAAATACCTTTATTCAGCACAGTCTTTGTGCATTTTAGATTTGGATTCATGGCTCCATCAGACCTGTTGCCACTAATTTTCAGTCCAGCTCTAGTGTAATTTGACATACTTCAGCTTTCTCTCCCTGTTTCCCTTCCTTAAAAAGGGTTTCTTGAGAGCCAACCTTCCACTGAGACAGTTTCTGATGAGGCTTTAGTGAACAGCAGATGGATCAGCTGACGGCTGACATTTTTTCCTATTTTTAAAGAACATGACTTCCAGATACTGTTCATCTGCTGTAGGTAGCTTTGTAAACATTCCACTTGTTCTTTTCCCCAGTTTCTTTAAGCACACACTGCATGCCGTGCGGAGATATGCAGCAAATAAAATGCTATTTTATGCCTGTCAAAAGAGAAATTTACATCAATTTGATCTGATTTAGATCAGCATTACAACAGAATAATATGCAACAGTCTGATATAATATATAATATAATAATGTTATTATTTCAGTAGCTTTCTAAAACTCTGTAAGGTTGTCAGAGAACTGTATTTCTTGTCAAATGTTTTGGTAGTTTGCCTTTTTTCCAGCCTGCAATGACATTTCAGAGGGTTGTTTAATTGCCTCTGCATCAAAGCTATTTCTGTGCTTATTAAGAAGAGTCAAGCTGAGTGCCTTCATATCCATCATGCTCTCGTCTGGGCTTGGTGACAGCAAAGGCCCCCAGCTACAAAATTACTGCACAATATGTTAGCACTCACAGGAGTTTTGCACCTAATTACAGCTTCAGTCTGACAGTTGAACTGCAGGCATCTTCAGCAGGTGTTAAATGACAACAGATATCAGCATCCATGCTTGCTTAATCACCTATTTAAGTCAGCATGACAAAAAAAATCACAGGAAGCTCATATGTAGCCTAAGTGTTTTTTTCTGCATTGCGGTGTAATTCCAGGCTAATAAATGCTTTTCTATTCATCTGTTGGACTCATAGCTTGAATTCTAGGGAGTGAATACATTTTTTATGGAAAAAGTAATAAATCACTGCAGTACATATTTAAAGATCGTTAAATGAAAGCACTACTGTAACCTCTCAAGCCCTACAGATACTCAGAAGGAGCTGTTACCAGTGGAAACCAGACACAATCACAGAGTCTCAGTCAGATGGAAGTCATGTGCGGGTGCATGCGAGTTCATGAATTTCAAATGGTCATTTAGAGCCTGAATTCATTTGTGCTAATGACTTACATTTGACATGAAATTCTGACTGTGCAGCCATGTGACAGCAGGCATGTTGAGTCATCAGCTGTGGCTTTTTAAAATTATAACTCGTGATTTTGTTTAGCATGTATGCTGTTGTTGTCCCTGAAATGAAGTTCTGTTTTTTAAATAGTTGTTGCTTTCTTGCTGAGGAGCTCGAGACCACTCTCATGCTAGTAAATGTGGAACCAGCAGCCAGCCAGCATAGCTTAGCATTGTTAGAACAGCAATAGCTTTAGCATCGCTCTGGGTTCTCGGCTAGCTTAGAGTTAGCATGTTATCTAAATTAAGATTAGCATGCTGTCTGTGCAGGTGAATGCAAAGAGCTGAAGTTGTTTTAGCGGCATAATGCAGTTGTTTATGTTCTGGATGCAGTTTCCACTTTAGCATCACGCTGTCGTCCTTTTGTGCAATAAAAATAAAAGTTATGTCCATATCCACTCTGCAGACCGGCCACTATTGTCCTCCTGCAACACGGGAGCTGAAATCAACTGAATATGTAGTGCAAGTGCAAGTAGAACTAATAGGTGAGATCGATAGTAAAACAGACTGACAATTTCAAGGAACTGGACTGCTGGGAACCAGTTCTCTACTGGAACGTCAAGGTTCTTGGTTCCCATCTCTACTTGCCTACCATCACCACTAATTAACATGTTAACTTTTCTTTGTCTTTCTTGGCCAGCAGACAAACAACGAGGGGAAACTATTAATTTCTCAAAGCCAAGAAATAACGCAGAGCATAACCTCCAGAAAAATAGCAAACAAAGTTTTTTCCTGATTATTGGACACGGTGACAATAAATAATATAAAGTGTGTCCTTTTCCTAGCTTTAATTTGGTGGTATGCAGACTTACTGGCTTTCCTCATATCTGCTGTTCTGATAAGAGAGTGTTATTAATCTTCCCACTGTATTCTCAGGATGGTTTAAACAATTAGTGTTAAAAAATATGAACCTTTAACAGTTAGTATTCATCTCCCCAAAATTCCTCCAAAGAGTCCAAGCAGTCACCGATGATAAAGCCTGTGGAAAACTTCATCTATGACTGATGCAGTTTTTCCAGGTTACAATTTTCCAGTCTAATCACGCTGCTCGGGAGTCAGGAGTTATGTTCTCAGGAAACACTTAAAGAGCAGGTGCTGCACGTATTACTCACCTACACACACACACACACACACACACACACACACACACACACACACACACACACACACACACACACATGCAGTGAAGCTGAGCAAAGGATTTTGTAAACAGATCTAAGCAGCTCTGTCCTGGTAAAGCAGCACTGGACACACAAACCAAACACTTCCGCTGCTGTTACACAATAACAACACCAAAATCAGCAGGAAAACCCATCAGCTATTCAAATCTCTGGCCAGTCTTCACTCTTTCTCTTTTCTCTCTGTCTCTAGCGCTGCCTTTCTCCCTGCCCTCGATGTCCTGTGCATCATCTCTTTGACCAGTGCTCTCTTCTGTTGCTTATTTTTCTAACCCACTTTCCTCCAGTTTCATTTTTACAAGCCACAAACCTTGCCTCTGCTTCCCTTCAGTTGGCCCTCAATTCTCTTTTCTCTCATTCCCCTCCTCACTCCTGTCTTTCTCACCCACTGTAAACTGGCCTGAGTTGCTCTTTCCCTCTCTGCTTGAGCAACACTTGAAGCAGCTGCACGTAGGGCACACGCACACATATATATACACACACACACAATTTGAAGGCAGAGTCGTTGTGGTCTGCAAGTCGGAGACACAGCAATTTTCTTAATTTGGTAAAGTCCCATTAAACTATCCTCAGATGGGT
>NW_024582924.1:83318-143290 GCF_018398535.1 Haplochromis burtoni
CCTGGTCCAGCCCTAACTATATGCTTTAGCAAAAAGGAAAGTTTTAAGCCTAATCTTAAAAGTAGAGATAGTGTCTGTCTCCCGAATCCAAACTTTTTTTAAATCATGATTCGGTTTAATGAAGAAGACCTCAGTAACACATGTATTGTCAACAAGACTGTAACACGTGGTATAAAACAGGCAGGTTTTGGTGTCGGCCACAAAGGTCAGTGTAAAAGCCAAGCCTGAGCTAAATGGCTGTCACTCTTTCCCACTAACGCAGTTCATTAAAGAAAACTTTATCTGCCCCAGCAGGGCCTCTTTTTCTCACCGCAGGCATATCATGCCATGTCACGGTACAAACAATGCAATTAATTACTTCTGCAGTTAAACAGAACAGGGTTATCAGGAACTCTGGGGCTTTTCCTACTTGTCAAGTAAATATGTCTGCAGGCCTATTAAAACAAGGACAGGATCAAGATGAACAATAAATAGTTAAATGCTCAGTGGCACACAAAGAGCCACTGAATGTCCTTAATCATTGTGGCTATTATCGAGTAAAGTGAACAAACAAAGGCAGGCATTTCTTTCCACGGCTCCAACGGGTGTCAAATTCATTGCATGATTGATGTCTCCAAAACACCCCTGATAAAAATCTTTCCATGCTAAAAAAAAAACAAAAACGTGAGGATCCTCCCCAGATGACGAAGGACAAGCATGCATGGAAACAAGAGCAGCAGCTCCTTCCTTGTGCTGTGCACATTGCTGCTTATACTAGAGTATTTTTTGATGTAATCTCATAGATACTTATGTATGAAAACATGCAAACTTTTTCTTTTTTTAAGTGGTCAGCTGCTACATGATTACAGCAGAGGTGCTTTCTTATGTTTTGAACACTTATGGTATTTTCTGCGTTGCATGCCCAGCTGGAAAACAGACTGTCGACTCCAGTGAAAATGTTTCCAAGCTGAGGAGTAACAACAACAAACTGGGATACAGTTTTTTAGGTCATGAAAGAACTCTGGTCGGGTTATGGAAAGTCATAAAATAAATTACACTAAGGCCACGGAAAAGAAAAAATAAGCTGCACATTTAGTTTAGTTCCAGATTGTATTTTTTGTCGGAATGTCAATTTTTTCCATAAACTTGTTCTAAAGTTAAGTTTTATTTGAACCCTTACTGACATTTGATAGATGCACAAGTGCAGTCATTAAAAAATTAAACGTTTTCACGGGATTCTGTGCAGTTCTGTAAAACCTTGTAGAACCACTTTTAGCAGCCATAACTTGAAGTCATTGTTTTGTGTATTACTTTTATCATTCTCTCAGATCATTTGGAGGAATTTTGGCCCACTCTTTAATTCAGTGTTGCTTCAGTTCACTGAGGTTTGCAGGTATTGTTTATTCACAGTTCTCTTTAGACCCTGCAACCGAATATCAGTCAGGTTGAGGTCTGATCTTTGACTAGGCCATGCAACACCTTGATTCTTTTCTTTTTCAGCCATTCTGCTGTAGATCTGCTGCTGTACTTGGGATCATTGTCCTGGTGCATGTCCAAAGATTGGCCCAGTTTTAGTTGGCTGATTTCACTCTACAGTGCTTTGGCACACAGAAGAGTTCATGGTTTAATCAGTGACTCAAAGGTTCCCAGGTTGTCTGGCTGCAAAACAAGCCCAAATCATCACACCTCCACCACCAGGTTGACAGTTGGCATTAGGTATTTGTGCTGATATGCTGTGGCGGTGTGCATTACAGCCAAACATCTCCACTTTGGTATGCTCTGTCCAAACGACATTGTTTCAGAGTTGTGGTTTGTTCAGATGCAGCTTTGCAAAGCTAAGCCATGCTGCCATGTTTTTTTAAGCAAGAAGAAGCATTTGCCTGCCAGCCTTCCCAAACAAGTTGTACTTGTTCAGTCTTTTTCTATCTTTTTGAACTGTCATAAACTTTAACATGTAACATACTAGTCGAGGTGAGTAGAGTCTTAGGCTACGTTCACACTGCAGGCGAAAGCGCATCAAATCCGACTTTTTTGACCCTATGCGACCCATATCCGATCATGGTATGACAGTGTGAACGGCACAAATCTGATATTTTCAAATCCGATCTGGGTCACTTTCGTATGTGGTACCGATACATATCTGATGTTGTAGAAAGCGACTGCTGTTTGAATGTTCATGTCGCATTAAATCAGTCTTTTACGTCACTGACACAAGACAGACGCCAGAGAAGACATCGCGAATGCTTCCTGGCCATCCCGTGAAACTGTTGGGAAGACAACGTTGGAGAAATTTGAACATTTTATTTGTACTGTAAAATCTGCAGATTCTGACAGAAATCTGCAACTATCCTTTGAAGCACCGCTCCTCTCTAAAACAGCAATAAGGATCATAATTAGGCCATATGTAAATAACTTTATAACTTAAAGCAAAATTGGGAAACGTAAATTCCGGAACAAGCCTTAGATACAGCTTCTTTTTTTGCAGTTTCCTTCAGCATTGCACAGTTTCACCTTGGGGTGAATTTGTTGGGATGTCCACGCCTAAGAAGATTGTGCCATCATATTAACACACACCTGAATCTTCCAGACCTACAAACTGCAAAGCCTGTGCTTTAAAAGAGGTGCTCGCATTTGCTGATGATCAGTTAATCAAGTTCATTTGATTAGCAGCACCTGGCAGTGCAGTTAGTTTCTAACAGCTTTGCACAGATTCATGTGGAAATTTTCTTTTCCAAATGCAATTGTAATGTCTTTGGTCAGTAGACACCCTATTTATCAACAATAGTGGGTGTGCTTGTTTTACAAACATGATAAGCTGAATATCGTTATTATTTAATTTCATGACACTTGTCATATTTCAGAGCTTCCCACATCTGTCTTAGCAATACAAATTCAGCATGAAAGACTGCATTCTTTTGTCTCACGGTTCAAAGGGCTGACTGACTTATAAAGAGGCTATTAAGTTTACAATAATCTCTACGGAAGCCACTTGATGCACACACACAGGGATCTAAAGTTTCTTTGTAGGAAATCTAGGGCAGGTATAGCAGTGCACACACGTAGGCATGACCTAAACACACACCCTGGCTGTGAAAGGGTTAACAACCGGTCATGATCCATCCATCGCAGCAGGCCGCTGCTCAATTATTCAACAAGCTGCGATCTAGTTTCATCACCTGCCAATGCCACTTTCAGTAGTCACTGCAAGGAGGAAAATATGGAGAAGCATCTGTGCACATAAATCAATTAAACATGTAAACTGGTGTGTCTTCTTTCTTACTCTGCCAAACTTCAAACTGCTCCCATTAAAGTGCACACTGTTTTGGAGATCAGTGATAACGTTTTGCGATATAACCTGTGTTTGAAAACCAATATAAGTGATAATGGTTTAACCTTAAAATCGTAGCATTGTTCAGGCTGGCCATAAAGTCAAGCTCATGCACAATCCAGACAGATTAGTTGCTTTCATTGCAAGCCCACATGAGCTGATAGTTCATCTGATATCCTTCCGTGCATCTCTCTGGCAAATCGCATATCTTGCCTGATATTTAAGCTGCTTTAAGCTGCACACAGTTACTTGTGAACCTGCAAGCTGCTTTGCAACCCACCTCCACCCCAGCTTCACCTTTCCGGCTGTATCAGTGACAGTGTCTGTTATCACTGATGCATCCTCTGTTCTGTGTTGGGTCTTGCAGCTGTTCTCACCATCTACAGCTTTCCACATATACATATGAAATGGTGAGAAGACCCCAGAACACAGCTTAGTGCTGCCTTTTTTTGGCTAATTTTGTCTTGACTTCAGTCATTTTCTGGGGAGAAAAAAAAATCTACTTTCAGGTAGAGAAATAGAGCTTTATTTGTGAAGACTGCTAACATAGGGGCCTCAATCTAACCCAAGGTTTTAAAAAAACAAATCCTCCTTATGTAAAAATTACAATTAACTGCAAGGAGCTGAGGACAGGCAGGCAGCAAGAATCCAGGAAGTTACAGTTACTCAGCGTTTCTCTCTGATTTCTCAGACCTTCCACTGATTTAGTGCTCTGACGTTGGACTCGTCTCCGCGCTTGTCCTGCTAGACCTCAGTGTTGTGTTCAATACTGTCGACCACAATAGTTTATTACAGAGATTCATGTCATAAGAATTAAAGCAACTGCACTGCAATGGTTTGAATCATGTCTATCTAACGAGCTCTAATTTGTTCATGTAAATGAGGAGTCCTTACACACACAGGTTAATTATGGAGTTCCACAAGGTTCTGTGCTAGGACCAGTCCACTCTACATTATTATGCTTCCCCCAGGCAGTATCATCAGTATCAGGCAATGCATACATTTTTATTGCTATGCAAATGATACACAACTATGTCTGTCAAGGAAGCCAGAAGACACACCAAATAGTTAAACTGCAGGAATGTCTCAAAGACACAAAGTGGCAGTTTTCTAGCCTGAGGAAACATGGGCTGGAAGTCATGGGAGAGCCATGAATCAAACTCAGCCCTGCCAAGTCATGGACAATCATCGTATGTTACATAACTTGCACATGCATTAAGTATAACCTGCAATAAAATGACCAGATTTTAGGTTAAAGTGTTTTTAATTAGACTTGACAAGTGTTTTTGTATATGCAGTTTATATGTCACTATCCATTTTGAGCTACTAAGACGGCTCCCAAGTGACACAATTTGTCCCGAAGGACAAACTGAGCTACCGATGGCTAATGAATCTGTTCACCAGTAAATACATCTATTGTACAAAATATGGAACTAACTGGGCAAAAGCTGCTAATGGAAAAAATAAGCATAAGAAAATAAAGTGAACCAGCTCTGGCATGTCATCTCATACATTAAACAAAATAAAGTTCAGCCCTCAAACTTTTAGTGCAATCAAAATAAACCCAATTACAGAGTTAAAGAAATGAGTTGGGTATTCACCCACACATGCATCTACTGAGACCAGCAAAATGTCATTGTGGCTGGAAACTAATGCAATCCTTTGGAGGGCACTCGTCCCTTTGACAGCAAATCGTCTCAAGAAGTCACAGTCAGGATGCTCGGGTCAGTATGCGTTTGCATGTCATGTTTAATGTACAGCAGTAAGAGTGGAAAATTCCATATTCCTTATAGAAAAGCAGCCTGGTCATTTTCCATGAACTTGTAGTTACATGGCCTCTCTGCTTTTTTCCAGCATTTCCTATCGCTTCTCCTCCCATGTGGCACTCTGTTTTGAAAAACAAAATGTCCAGTGCTGATAACTTTCCTGATGACAAGCTAGTTTGCTGACAAAAATAAGAACATTACATCTCATTTTTCTCTCTCTCATCAAAATATTTTCTCCAAAAACCATCAAGTTTTCAGCACCCACAGTTCAAACAAACACAGTGGCTACATTTCATTTGTTTGCCTGTGATTTTGGCAAGGTTGTGTGGTAACTTAAAGCCCTCCGAGCCTTTTGGCTGTCACCCTTCGAATCTTTCAAATCAGCGCCTCCGTCCTTTACAATTTCCTCTTGCCCAAATTAATCTTCCTCGATGTGGAGCGGAGTACACACACATACACGTGAATGAGGCATGCAGCTAACCTGTGCTCTTAGTTTTATGCAGAAGAAACCCACAGCGCCAAAATAAAGCGTCCTGAATGCACACTATGCTGAGGACACGGAGTTCAAGAGATGGCACAGACCCCAGGGGGTGATTAGTGGGGTGCAGACAGGCACTGGGAGGCGGTTGGAGGTTAGATTGGCAGGCGCTTACGTCTCCCCCGACCTAATAACTCCCAGCTGTGCTCCTCTCAGTGTTTATGTTAGAGGAGTTCCACTGCAGACCTCGCCATCGTGTCTTACTGGAAACTTCTGTCATCATGATTTCTCTTAGCACTCTGTGTTTATCTGTTAGCTCTGCATATTCTTAAGTTGCCTGTCTCTCTTTTTTCTTGAACTTTATTTCCCAGCCCTCTCACTGCATCTAATTTTCTATCCCTCCCACACATGCACGCTCACTCATTCACTTCTCTCTCAGCCTTCCTCCTCTCCTCCGTTCTGTCATTTTCTTGTTAATTCCCTTTGCCTACATCCCAGGATACTAATGCATTCGATATTGCAAATATTTTTTCTCTCCCTTGGACAGTCCGCCCCAGCTGCCCAACCCAGGCACTTCCTCTCCAGCCAGGAAACAGAGGACTGTGAATTATTCCATTGTTTGTCAGTTCTTACTCCCTTCTCTTCTCTCTCTCCCTCCATCTAATGGCAAGCTGCCCAGATCACTGTTGCCCTAAAGAATTCTGCGCCTGAACTGAAATTATATGTTGCCATCTTTGTTATTTTTGAGGTCTTTCTTGGTGAGAACTGCTGTGGAGATTCATGTTCTCGGGAGCCGTTTGCGTTAATGTCCAGGAAGTTGAATGGAAATGAGTGACGAGTTAGAAAATAGGGGAAAAAAAGAAAAGAAGAAGCTGTCATCAACCATCATCTCCTGTTAACACACCATACTACCTTTGTCTCTTTTCTCTCTCACCCTGCCCACATGCTCCATATGTATTTATAGCCGGCGCAAGCTGGACCGTGATCTTAGTTTTTGCATATGCAGTGAAAGCAAAAGGCTTCTCAAGTTGCGTAATGTGGCTGGAGCTACATCATGTGAACACAGCGTGTGTACATTATGTGGACTCCAGCTCAGCCTGTCTGTTATCTCAACGCTAATATCAGCAGGGGTTATGGAGCTGGCCATCCCTCTCGCAGCACATTTCTCTCCTGGGTGTGTAGGAGGGTAAATCAGCATGATCACACTGTAGAACTCAAGGCACAATTATACAGGTTCTATAAATGTCTTCACCCAGGCTATTAGTCAGAGATATGCTGCAAATGGACATTTTCAGTCCAGATTGAAATCTTATAATAAAATCAGACATCCTATTAAACGAGTGAATGGTGGTACATGAAAAGGAGGTTATTGTTAACCAACAAAAAAATCAGCCGGAACTATTCAAAACGTAACGCGGTGAGTATGATTAAATTACCACTGAATTTAAGCATCGCTTTTTATGTATAAAATATTCACACAGTGGAGTGCAAAGTTGGTGGAGCGTGTTTAGTTACCTGCTTCTGAAAATCATCACATGGTCTGCAGAAAGGAGCGTGTTACTTTGATGGATTACATCTTTTTTTACATTTACATATGAACCACTGTACATATATCCCTACATAAATACCACTGCTGTGATGTAACTTCTCTGCAGACCAAACATCAGCTGCGATTGATCTCATCTCTCTCTCTGATGCTCACATGTTTTATTGTTCACACTTTTTATTGTTTTCTGACATCATGAACTGATAGCTGTTGGCAATTTATATTTTTTCACTTTTTTTTCTATTCCTATGGTATATACACTCACGAGCCATTTTTTTAGGTACACCTGTTCAACTATGTGTTAACACAAATGCATAATAATTAGCCAATCACATGGCAGCAATAATAGCGTTGTGGATATTTTCTTGGCCCACTTTGGGACCCCTTAGTACCAACTGTCCATTTGTTAAACACCACAGCCTATATGAGCATTATAGCTGACCATGTCCATCCATTTATGACCACAGTGTACACATCTTTTGACGGCTGCTTCCAGCAGGATAACACCCCATGTAACAAAGCTCGAATCACCTCAAATTGGTTCGATAGTTGCTTCACAGAAAGAAAGCCATAGCTGATGTTGTATTTCCTGCATGAAGAAAGCTGCGTTACGATAC
Organism: Haplochromis burtoni; assembly: GCF_018398535.1. Classification (NCBI taxonomy): domain Eukaryota; kingdom Metazoa; phylum Chordata; class Actinopteri; order Cichliformes; family Cichlidae; genus Haplochromis; species Haplochromis burtoni. The sequence continues at coordinate 91,033 of NW_024582924.1, forward strand.
AGCAGACCGTTGCTGGTTGTAACCACTGTCTGATCCTTTAGCTGTGTCATTGAAGTTTGAACGTTAACAAACTAGTTTGCCAGCTTATTACCAACTGCTGCCTCCGTGACTGTATCTGTGATTATGACTCTAACTGTAGCTATGGATGTGGTTTGGCTGTTAGCAATATGGCTGTGAGTCATTAGTTTAAAATGTGTGTGTGTGGCTGACTATGTCAAGTAAATTGTGCTGGTTGAGTACAGTATTAAGTTCCTACAGTTGTTGCTAACACATCAGTAATAGAAGGGCCACAAAGAATGGCGTACAGTTACAAATATTCATGCACACTATTTGATTGTACCAGCACTACTGCAATAGCCATGTCCTCAGGCAACACAACTTGTCAAAGCATGGCCTTTTAAAATGAGTGATGTGTCAAGTGTCAAGTCACCAGTTCTTTTTCTAGTCTCTGTTGACGGTTTCCCTTAACTGACAGTGTAGATTAATTATATTGTGTGTTATGCAAAGCAGGCGGACAAACATCTTTTTCCCATTCACTTGCAGGAGGCCCAGGCTGAAGCTCAAACCCAGCCCGAGTCCCAGTCGAGGCCCCAGGTCAACCCATCCGAGCTCGCTCCACGTCTCTGCCACCTGGTGCGGTCAGAGATGGGCTACGGCTTCAACCTTCACAGTGATCGGTCGCGGCCCGGACAGTACATCCGCTCCCTGGACCCCGGGTCACCTGCAGACTGTGCCGGGCTCCAGCCTCAAGACAGACTCATAGAGGTGTGGAGTCTTTGTATCTGTAATATTACTCAGAAATGTAAAGTGCAACACATTACTTGTAACTGTTCTTGAAAGCAATGCAGTAATGTTACTTAATTACTCACTATATGAAGTAATCTGTTACATTACTCTATAAATGACCTGAAATGCAATGTTGTATAGTTACCAGTTCCACAGACCACGCAAGTAACTATTCTAAACAAGATGCACACACAGTCTTTCTTTCAGTTTTGAATGCATGACCATAAAAACCAGAAACACAAAGCAAATCTTTACTTTGTGTTGGTGGTTTTGCCGCCCCTCCCTGAGACTTCAAAGCGATCGTCATGGTGATTCTACTGTAGATGTACAGGTAGAAATGGAGGCTGCAACTCCGACTGACGCCCGTTGAAGTTCAGGGCCTGGTTTGCTGGTTTGGAGTTGCCATACGTTCAGCTTTAACATCACTCTGGGTTCTATCTGTGTTAGTAGCATCATCCAGTTTGTCTGTCCGGGACTCACTTTGCATTTCAACATCTTGTCCTTTCGTGCAATAAAAATAAAGTTAATCTTCAGTCCTCAAAAGCTGTAGACCTCTCCACCATTTACCTCCTCCAAGCCCAACATGCAGATGACTGAAGAACCAAGTAACACAAGAAAAACACATAAGTATTATTGTAACGTAATTACTTAATTTACTACAACAACGTGTTACTGAAAAGTGTAATGTGATTACAGTAATTTGTGACTTGGGAACGCACCACACACGGCACTGAATATTATATACAAATCAGTGCAATCCAGAAAAATCACATTGTCCAGTAAATTTTTCCTCTTTAAAGGTAGGAAAGTCCAGTTTTTACAGGTGTATGTGTTTGTGATATAAAATTAAGTTATTCAGACATGAACAGTATGATGACAACATCCCTGACCATGTGAGATTTTGAAATTGGTTAACTGGATATAGCCTAAGTTGAAGGTTGTGCACAGTCCCCAAACAGATACTTTTAGGACATTGATAGACTTGCATGCTGAATGAGTGAAGTTAGTAAAGTTTAGCAGGTCAAAGAAGTGTCCTTAAGCAATCTAAGGTGCAAAATTTCCAGAACAACATATTAAGTAATTATTGTGTGAGAGGTTTTTTGGCGTGGGCACAGCAGACCAGAAAAACAAGTGAGGATATTTTAAAGCACGTAAACTGATGAGTTGATTACTGGTGATGCATACTGCATTCCCGTCACGGAAGATTATAAGAACCCCAAAAGGCCTCTTTCGTAAGAAATGACATACCAAAACACTTCGCATGACTTTCTTCGTAGCTGTTCCCTCATCACTAGAAGCTGATGGGTGACTTTACATTATGTTTGCATTTGAAAAAATCCATTTGATTTAGAGTATTTGTACACAAGACATTCGCCACCTTATTGGAAACATTCAAAATTCAGCAATAAACCATTTTAAATGGTATAAAATGGAGATTTTTCATTAGTTGTTATTTTTAAACAAAGGCTTCAGGATTTGAGAGCAGTCTCACACGTGTGATCAAATACAGATGTGACCCTGGCTGTAATTAAAACGGCGGGCGTTACACGTTTGTGTTTCTAAGGATAACAGGACCTGCAGCCTGAACTCGAGCTTTACTGTGTCAAACTGGTGAGGCAGAGCAGGGTGGTCTCAGGGGAGAGGAGGATCTGCTATAAATCACTTTGAGCTAAGACACGAAACAATACGGAGCGTATATGTGCTCCCTCAATAACATGTAGAAAGAGACTGAGTGAGGTGGATAGCAAAGAAAGAATGCAGCAGAAAATGAAGATGCATGTGCAAAAAAGAAAAACAACATAATTATTTCAGATTTCCACCGGAGTGAGGAAACTGGTTAGAAAGTTCACGGATGTTTGGTGAACTTTCCCCTAGATTAACCAAAATCCACGCTACTGAAACATCATCATCATTATAAATCGTTCTTCATCGGAGTGTACACACTCACACAGCATTCACCCTCCATTCTCATGACCTTTGACCTCTCCGGCTCTATATCAGGGTTGAGACTAGAGTGCAGCACATTACATCAAACAGGACTCCAACAGGCTCTGATAGAAAAGTTAAACGAAGCTAAAATCCAGAGAAACATACTGATGCTTTTGTAGCTCCTGGTTTCAGTTGATAGCTCGCAGATATACTTCCTCCTAAGTAAATAAGGTGGTGTATTACGATGGGTAGAAGAGTTAGATGAAGAGAGCCCCATCAGCCAGTTAGCAGTTATGACACATATTTAATTTGAATATACTGGCAATCCTAAGCATAAAAATCACAATATGCCATTAGAGCAGATTCGGTGGTGCAGTTTTCTAGCACTGTCGCCTCTAGTAAGAAAGTTCTTGGTCAGCTGGGACCTTTGTTTATGGAGTTTGTATGTTCTTCCAGTGCCTGCGTGGGTTTCCTCCAAATGCTCTGACTTCCTCCCACAACCCAAAGACATCCATGTTGGGTTCATTAGTGATTCTAAATTGGGTGTAGGCGTCAGCGTGAATGGGGGGGTCTGCTTTTCTGCGTTAACCCTACCACAGACTGACAACCCATGTCTCTCTCAATCGAGCCCTTCCACAACCTTAGTTGGAGTTTAAGGAAATGCATGGATATTCCAGAATGCTTAAAGTGAGTTTTGCCCTTTTCCTCCAGTCTTTATGCTAACCAAAACGAGCAGAGCAGAGTTGCAGTTCACCAAAGTTAGCAAGAGGCGAGTTTGTGCTGGCAACGTGCTTATCATTAGAAAATAAAGTGCGCTGATGCTTCACTGGAAAATTAGATGGCTGGAGAGAGAGTGTGGGAACATCCTGTAGCAGGTCAACGAAGGCACTGACTGTCCTCCACCTCCCTTCTCCATGGAGACAGAAACCGAGGGACACTCACAGACATGAACATTCATATACAGATGAAGTTGAATGGTACTCAACCTTACTAATTTAAAGTGCTTGAGTGAAATTATGAATACGTATGCATATGCAGAGTAAAGAGCAGGGTTAATTGGTATAGAAATAACACGCCCAGTATTGTGTGCTTATTTAGAGCAGAGAAAAAGTTATTTTTAATTTCCTGTCAAATTCAGTGTATGAGTTGTTTGTGGATCAGCAAATCTGAGTCTTTGTGAAGTTAGTTGGCTGCTGTGTGAGTTAGTGTGGGAGAGCACCCTGATAATTACAGCCGTCTCTGACCATGCATCAAGATGCGCTTGTGTTATCTGTCAGCAGCTTGTTAGAGAGGTGAACAACCATGACAGATCTCTCTTTCTCCATCTCCCGGCGTCTTTTTCTCTCACTACGCCCCATTACACAGGACGCGTGTTAAGACTATGATGAGAGCTCAGCTTTCTGCCCACGTCTGGCAGAAGCCCTGACACCAGTGAACGCCTCATCAGTCTCTGCGCCAACTGCCTCACTCATTCCAGGTTTACCCACGTGGACACGTGGAGTGTTTTTTCCACGTTACGGCACCATGGTGGCCTAACACCTGCATGATGATAGCCTCACTATCTCGCTCATCACAAACATCACATGTTTAATTTAGTTTGCTGTCAGCGAAAAACACCTTACAACAGGGTTGGGCAAATAATATTTCCAAAGGGACTGCTGTGGAGGGCCACACCAATAAGATGAACTCAGTTCTTCTCAATAGTAATTTTAACCCTTTATATAAACTCATTTGTGCGACTCTCCACAGCGGTCCCAGTTTTTCTTGTCCCATGGTAAAAATGTATATCCCACCCCTGCCCTACAGTGTCAGTCAGACACTACTTTGACTAAAATACTGTATGAATACATCAATATAAGAACCACTGATGGGAATGCCATGATTTATATTTACAGGCATCTTCAGGAGTTGCTATCATTTGATGCTCAAAATGCTGCCCCTAATGTAACCACAGGTTTTCCAACACTTTCTTTTCTGACTATTTTAAATGGGCAAACATTTTAAACATGCTAAACCTAGTAACCCAGTAGAGGTTATTGTGCCTATTATCATCCGTACCATCAGCATTTTAGTATATTCAGTTTTTTGCTGCATATAGATCGGTGCAGCCTCATGGACCTCCTAGTTTGCCTATAGTTACTCATTTAAAATGGAAACGCAGCTATGTGTGCCTTCTTGACTCCCACACCATGTGCAAGTTTGATGTGAAGATCACTGGTGGAATCTTACGCTCTAATTCCTGGTAGAAGATTTCTATTGGTGTAACATCACTACGAACCTGTTAAACTCCACGGAACCTGTTAAATTCCCTGATGAAGGCATTGGAGTTTTCTATGTTGAAAATAAAAGTAAAGGTATTTTAAATGTGATTCAAGTTGCTGTAAGGAACGCTTACGCTACTATCCTAACAGAGCACTTTGCACTTTGCTCCTAGTCAGATCCTTCAGCTTTCAGGCCCTTTCCTGTAGAAGCAGCTCCCAGTTTGGTTTCAGAAGGCAGACCAGTAAGGCTTAAAAACTTCCTTTTAGATCAAACTTAGTTTCAGTTATGTTCCACTAAGGCTTAGACTTCACTCTTCGTATGTTTCTTCTCTTTCCCCTTATCCCCCCTCTCTGAGTCTGGAGGTATCTTCCTGTTCAAAGGGAGTTTTTCCTGTCCACTGTCACCAAGTGCTTCTTCAAAGGAGGTCGTCTGATTGTGGAGGTTTTCTTTTCGTTCTAATATTGTAGATGTAAAGCACCTTGAGGCAAGTGTTTCTGTGGTTTGGAGCTATATAAACAAAACTGAGTTGAATGGAACAATTGAAATGATTGTTTAGCTGGCAAACTTTAAAAATTGCTGTTCTATGTAAATTACATTAACATCTAATGCAAGCATGAATTAATCTGAGGCAAAATACTTGCAAACATTCATCTAAATCACATTTCATGCTTTGTTTGTTTGTCCGGCATCCCCTCCTGGGACTCTGCGTGGACAGAAGTGTTAAAAGTCACTCACAGTATCACATGCGTCATATTCTCAGATGTGTGGATGCATTTAAAATTGTTTGTTTCGATCAGTCCAAGGTTAGACCCACATGTGCAAATAACATGAAAAACGTGAACTGCAGGTGGCAGGACCTCAGAAACGCACAGTCAGAGTATCAAGAGGTCCCACAAGGGTTTGTCCCATGAGAAATAAGCTTCTGCACGTTTCTACAGCCTGTATTAATGAGCTCAGTGGGCAAAGAACAGAGTGTATTGTCTTGTGTGGGATGGACTGTTAATGAAGTCTGTGAAACATGACACAACACCTGTTGTTTGGCCAAATACAAAGATGTTTGTTCTCTTGGATTCAAACTGTCTGTCTGTCCCTCTGGCTGACATAAGTCCTGCATTTGTGATTTTTGATGTAGAGAGGTTCACATTTTTCCATCTGTTGATCCTGCTCTCTCTACATTTCATTTCCATCTACTCTCTTTGCCCTTCCCTTCATTTTCTGTTTCCTGGTCTGTCATATTGTACCTTGTTGTCTACAGTTTTATTTTCTAAAGCTCAAATTTTCCATCCTCCTCTATCATAAGCAGTGAAATTTTACACAAATTTCCCTTCAGTACACTGACACCTGAAACTTGCACTATAGCCAGAGCCAAGGAGAGCCATCAATAATTGATTGTGTACCGACACTAACTCGGCATGCCGCGACTGCTGCCTTTTGAGAAGCCACGGTCTACTCAAAGTTTTCAAAACACAGCATCTAGATAAGATGAGGCAACAACAGACTGTTGTGTTATGCAAGTGAAGTGTAGAAAGCAAGGGCGACGTCACACAAGAGTAGATGTGGATGTGTGCTTTCCACACTGTTACGTCACGCTGCATCCATGGCCACACGTACGTACAGATGTAAAGAAAAAAGCTTTGCTTAATCGCTGTTGCAGAAATTCAAGAGGTAGTAGAATTGTTGCATTTTTTAGGCCCCCTGAAAAATAAACTCTGCAATTAGTTTGTGGCTGCATGGCTCCCCCTGCTGTTTGAATGAGGTAGCACAGACTTCTATACTGTACTGTCCCTTAAAAACTGACATTTCAGCAGAAGTCAAAATACCCTAAATGTCATTCCTTTAGGCTAAAATTTTATGACTATTCCTAAAGTGACCCAAAATGACCCTGGGTCAAATCAAGGAAAATCATGTTTTGAGGGAGTCTTGAATCATCAAACTATACATGTCTGTGTGTATTTTTTTATGGGACAGTGATGACAAAGTTGAATAAGGACCTCAACACTGTAACGAGGGCTGTCCGTGTTCCCATCCCATTTGCCCAGATTGCCCAAAAGACACTTCATGGGAGTGTAGATAACTTCATGTTGCTGGTTATAGTTACAGTTACTCATGTAGCTGGGACTGTGACTGAGCATTAGCTGTTTACAAAACAGGTCTTCATAATAGCATGAATAGCAACTTACTCAAGGGTCAGAAGGTTAGCAGGTGTTCAGTACAAATTAGAGAGTACTATTCACTGTATAGCTAACTATTAAGAAATTCAGTTTAAAGCTGTCATAAGCCTGGATGGAAAAGTTAAAAAGAATAACATGTAAAAGCATGATTCTTTTAAACAAAAGCAACCTTCCTTTTGTGTGTGTGTGTGTGTGTTTTCCAGGTTAATGGCGTTAACATCGAGGGCATGCGGCATGCAGAGGTGGTGGCCTTCATCAAGAAAGGGGGAGATGAAACCTGGCTGTTGGTGGTGGATCCAGAAACAGACGAGCACTTCAAGAGGAGGGGATTGATCCCCACAGTCAGCCATGTAAAAGGTGAGATTATGCTACATCAGGCTATTTGATGGGCTTGAATTTCCAAGAAGCCCTGTTGAGGAAGCACATGGCAGATATTTTATTGCATTATTTTGGTGAACATTTTTTCAAAAAAGATGTTTATAGTTTTTATAAACTAGATAGAGCTTTCTTCTTTGTTAGAAGACAGTCACAAAGATAGCCTGTTTAAACAAAAAAGCTTTAACTACTTTTTAAAAGACTCTACGGAGTCAACTTGTAGTAATAGATTGTTCCACGGTTTTGGTGCCACAGGCTGAAAGGCTTTGTCATCCCCTCTCATCTATTTAGTCACGTACAGGGAAAACTAACAAATTCAGAGCCTGTGAATGAAGACAGCAAGCAGCAGTACAATTTGTAGGTAGCTGACATAAACAATCTGGAGCCTGGCCATTTAGTGCTCTGTTTGTAAATATAAGAATTTTAAAATCTCTTGGGAGCCAATGTAAAGAGGATAAAATGGGAGTGATGTGAGCTTACTAGAACCTTTTAACAGGATGGCCACAGTATTTTATATCGCTTGGAGAGGTGAAAGAGATGATATGTCCAAGAATGTAAACATGGCATTACAGTAATCTAAACACGATGGCACAGATGGATGAATATTTTTCTCCCGTTCACCTGAGAAGACCATATGTTGCAATTTAGAAATGTTCTTTAAATGAAAAAGGCAATAAAGATAAAGATTTTTCATCCAAGTTAAAGCCCAGGGAAGAATTGTTGAGCCTGGCATATTTTATGATCTTGGTCTTGGTCTTGGTGATATTTAAAACAAAGTAATTGGTAGAGAGCTAATGACTAATCTGTGTTAAACAGTGGACTAGGGGAACCTCACCTGTCCAGCTGGTGAGGTTTTAAAGGGATATAAAGCTGAATGTCATTGACGTAAAAACATTTCATAAGAAAAATCAATAAAAGATTGAAGGATGCCAGCTAAAGTATTTAGGATTTAGAAAGAAAAATACTAATTACCCCATGACTAAACCTTGTGGAGTCCCACAGTTTAGGGAGGCAATGTTAGAGGTGCACTTGCCAGAAAGACCTATCAGATAAGTAAGAGGAAAACCAATCTAACGCAGAGCCAGCGATACCAGCTAAAACCTTAAGCCTATAAAGTAAAATGTTACAGTTAATGGTATTAAAAACTGCACTGAAGTAAAATCCATAAGACGCCATAAAAAGATCATTATAGACCTTTAAAAGAGTGGTGGCAGTGGAGCGCTGCTTTTTACAGCCAGACTAATTTGACTTTAATTTGTTCAGGTCATCTGCTTAGCACTGACTAAAAAGTCTAGCATACACAAACAAATAATTTGGGGTATCTTCCTATGTAAAGTTCGTTTTTTTTAAACAATTATTATCAAATAATGACAAAAGTAAAGACAAGCACTATGTCAAATAAGCCGCGGGCTTGGAAAACACTTCCTTCATATGTGAATGTTTTCGCAGACTATGACGGTCCATCCATATCCAATGGCTCCCCCAGTCCTCAGATCAATGGCAGCTCTACCACTCAGTCCATCCGGTCCACGCATTCTGACCTCAGCAGCCAGGGCAACAGCACGCAGGTGGATGTGAGCATTCGTGCACAGTGACATGTTTGGGCTTTGTACCTCCACATAAAAGCCTCTACCCTAATCCTTTGTTTGCATCTGTCTGTCTCATCATTTCTAGCTGGCAGATGATGAAGGTGGCCAGCTGTCTGACCCCTTTGCCGAGATGGGCCTGAGTCTCAGCGCTACGGCGGCAGAAGAAAAGAGGAAGGTCCGTGGTAAAGAAAAGAGGAAGGCCCCGCAGATGGACTGGACGAAGAAGCATGAGCTCTTCAGCAATTTCTGAGACATTCTGCTCTAAGGACACGACAAAGGACAGAGATTTATGCAGATCCCTGAATGGGAGAGTTATCCTCTTGATATACAGATTCTCTTCTTCTTAGACAAAGAACCAAGATAACCCTTCAAACAAAAGATATTTTCATCCTGGGATTTAATGTGACAGAACTGTTCGAAGGATTTTACTTCTTAAGTGACTTAATAGTTCCTTTTCGTTCAAGTCCAGCATAAAGGAAGTGCTATATGACTTTGTGACTGCAAAAAATATGCTCAGAAGGGAACTTTGTCCTTACATGTACTGCTGTCCTTGGGGAAAGTGCAGTCAAATATTCACAAATTTGCCTTTGTCTTTACTTGATTATCCCATTCTCCCTACTCCTAGAGACTCTTTTTGACAGCTATTTTTATATTTAAAAAGTATAAGCGACTATGATTAAACAGTATCCCATCATCGTGGACTGCGTTTGAGAGACTTTTGAGGACACTGTGACATGAATGATTGTGGATAATGTGGGGATTTTGTCCCACAGAAGTCATAAGAAGCCCAAAGTTTGACAGAAGATCACTGTGAAAGAGTTGAGACCCTCCACCTTCAGCCCATTGATCCCATGTTTGATTGTAACCACTGATAAAGAAAATGATAGTTGAGCATAGTGTATCCTACGTGTATTCGTACCTTTACTTTGAGTCGATTACTTTGATTTACGAATCCCCTACTTGTTATTTAACCATTAGTCGTAATAAGTGTATCACCACTAACCTCTATTTACAAAGTGCTCCAGTGCACACATGCATAACAAAGGGAGGCACCACTATTATTAATTGTGTTATTGAAGGAAATAATAGGCATGAAAAGTGAGAGAGTTTCTCAGGGGAAATAGTGTGAGGGATGAGTTTTGTTGTTGTTATTGAAGGCTCGATGTGTACAGCAGGGGGCGAACTTACACCATGAATAGAGACCCCCTTTTGGCACTAAACGGAATAGATGTTTATCCAGACTTCATTCATCATCTTAAAATGTCCCAGAAACATTAAATAATTCAGATGAAGTGGAGAAAATAAACTTTAGATAATTTGAAGATGTATTTGTATTAGACAGCATTATTCAGATTTAATGTGAAGTGGCCTACACTTTATGAGCTAGTTATGTTTTGTTGGACTTTGATTCAAAGGTAAGTTGTTAAATATGAAGGTATGAAGCTCAGCATCATTTTATAAGTAGCTTTGGAAGGGAAATGTAATTGCTGGCCACGTGCTAATAATCAGTCAGTATTAACTATAGTATTGTCTTGTAAACGTGAAGTTTATCAAGTTGATTTGTGCTCAAGGAAGGTCAATATTTTGTGACAGTGCTGAGAGAAACCCCTGAGCCACCTTTCATTTTTTTCTACATTTTGCTAGGAAAATAGGAAATGTATGCAGTGATTTAACAAAACATGCAAATATACTTGTAAATACAGTATGTAAGGCAAAAATTCTGATGAGATTGTAAGTCAATATTTTGTATGACCACCTTTATTTTTCAACATAGCCTGAATTTTTTTAATCCGGTCTTTAAGTCTGACGTCACTAGCCGTGTCTGGGCTCAAACTTCGCTGCAGGTCCCAAAGTCAAACGATCACTATGGCATCACTGAGAGTTGAAAAACTGTCTAAAGTCTTTCATCTGTAATAAAATGATCAGCGTTCTGCTCTACCAGGTGTAACATTGAGTTTATCATCCAAGCATCCGTGAAAACGGAATTTATGAAATTTAACGAAGTAGAAATTAGCAGGAAGTTAGCTCGCTAGCTTCCATCTAAATACAATATAACATGTCCTGACTGCGGGACTTTGGAAACAAATTCAAACGTACGGCTCTGTTATCACTTCCAACATAAAAGAAGACAGAAAACTAAACAGCAGTGAAGTTTGTAGGGTTACTGAAGTTTGGCTAGCTGGTATATAATGATGTGCTACGTGACCGCTAGCGACACAGCTATGTGAGCACACACTAACGTTTGTCCACTCGATAAAAGTTAACGTGAGTGTTCTCGGTGGTCAGGAACAAATGTAATCACATGGCAGGATGCTGTAAACGGACCAAACTTCAGCCAGGAGAACGACTGAGATAATCCATCCACAATACAAAGTTAGTCATTCATATACTGCTGCATGGGCTGGGCTATAGTTACATCGTAAGGTTTTAAAAACTGAGCTTAGATAAATAATTAACGGTAATAAAAGCCGAGGGAGGTCAACAGTGATCACTGACTGTTTTAGGAGCTTTTTGAGATTAAATAGAAGAAAATACAAAACATTAAACATGTTAACAACACAAAAGCCATATTAAACACAGACTACTTTAGGCCCGGAAGTAGGATTCGTCACGTCATCACTTAACGACTGGATAGCTTTCTTGTCATTTCTTTCTTCTTTTCTTTTTTTTCTCGATAGGTTGAAAGTAACAAAGTGTCTAAAGATATCATTTTAAACTGGTTCTTTGCTAAGTTGTCTGTCATGTCTACATACAAGATTGGTTTATCCCTTGAGTTAGATGCCTTTTTTAAGCTTGAATGAGTCATAGGTCAGTTTTAAGTGCTTAACAAAAAAAAGAAGGTGATGATTGAAAATGATTGAAAAAGCAGCCAATTTCAAAAGAAGAGAGAAAAATTACAAGAAAATTGGGTCTATGAAAACAAAATGTGAAAAAATGAAGGGTGGCTCAAGTCTGTTGCACAACTCTGTACATTTTCCTGCTTCCGGCCAGATATAAAACAACTGTGTCCGGAAGGAACAAATTCACCTAGAAAGCCCACTAATTAACTTGTGTGGTCTATTTTAATGATATGTTTTCTTTTTAATGAGCTTTTGAGACAAACTGGACAAAAGATGAGAGCCAAAACGCTTTTGTTTTTATCTCTTTAACTGCACATCACTAGGCTAGCTGTTAATGTATTTGTGCTAAGCTAAGTTAGCCAGCTACTCCCTATAGCTTTCTATTTTACTTACAAACAACAGAATGGCATCTATCCTCTCACAATACAAAAACTAAAAGTATGAGTATTTACCATAACATTGAACTATTTAATGTTCAGCTTTTCAATATAAGAGGATCCATGCAAGTACACTCGTAGAGATTGCATATGAAGCTAAATATCTGTATGTATGTATTCTGTAAGTGACAGCCCTGCTTGACCACTGCAAGAAGACAGTACGTTGGAGTCATGGTATCTCTCACCTACAGCTTGAGCAGTTTGTGTGGTGTATTGTAGGTTGTAGGGAGTGTCAGAGAAGCACACATTGAGGTCAGAGATGCTCTGGAGGATCTAGTGGAAGAGACTGTGGGAGCCATGGAGCTTACCGAGGATTATTACACATACAGGGACAGCTGTCATACACATGCTCACACACGTTGGGTGCACAATGTGTGTGGAGAGGAGTTATACATGCCATAATCCAACCAATATTGATATAATGTATGACAGCAAGTGGATTTCTGTTCTCATTCACGACCACAGTCTTTCCACACAGTGTCGTGATTCATCTTCAGTGTCTGTCTGTGTGCGCTGTAGGGCTCGCTCTGTATGTTCTGACAATCAGCAAAGCAGTCTCTTGTTATTGCGGCTCATGTTTGTACAGTAAAAGAATACGGTATATGTGGCAGGTTGCATTTTTTTTTTCAATAAAGTGTGACAATGGTGTTTCCATCACTCTCTCTAAGATGGATTTGAGCTTTGTTTTGACCTACGTTGTATCACTGAGACATTTCTTCTCTCTATTGGTGGTTTTTTTTATATTCACAGTATCTCTCATTTGCTCCTCATTCCTCTCTTTCCCCCTGAACCCACTCGACCCTCTGTGGCCCAGGATTATGTGGGCATACAGTTTCAGTTTCAGCGTGTTGTCAGAATTCTCCTCCACCCAGCTGCTTTGAGCTCTTTGGGCTGACAAAGGTGAAACCGAGGTCAAAAGGGCGCTTGCGTGCACATGTGAGCGTGCATGGCGAATTTGAGGCTTTTGTGTGCACCGCTATCGTCTGCCTTGAAGAGAACGACCTTTGGCTGTAATTTTTTTCGTTCTTTCTTCACTCATTCCCCACAAAGTCTTCTTCTATGACTATTTCGCCACGTAAGCAAAGCACAGGTTCATGATAAGCTACTTTTTGTATTAGTGAGAAATAGCCTTTTTTAGGGTATTGCAACAGTTCAGAACCTGGAGGTCTGGACCCCCAAAATAAATCTGGAGGGACACGAGAATATTAATTGTATATGAAATAACAAAACTAATATAAATCACATTTGGCTTTTCTCTAATCTTGGCTTTATATGTAAAAAGTTTGGTAATACATGCAACACTCAAACTTCAACATAAACAGTCACAGCCACTGCATTAGGTACACCTTGATAGTACGGAGTTGGATCCCCGTTTGCCTTCAGAAGTCTCTTAATTCTTCTTAGCATAGATTCAACAAGATGCTGGAAACATTTCTCAGAGATTTTGGTTCATATTAACATGGTAGCGTCACAAAGTAGCAGCAGATTTGCCAGCTACTAATCTACTAATGTAGATCCGACCATTCCACCACATCCCAGCGATGCTCAATTGAGATCTGGTGACTGTGGAGACCATTTGAGTGCAGTGAACTCATTATCGTGTTCATGAAACCAATTAGAGACTTGAGCTTTATAACACGGAGCATTAGCTCACAGGAAGGAGCCACCAGAAGATGGTAAACTGTGGTCCTAAAGGGATGGACATGGCAGCATGGCATTTAAAAGATGATCGATTGGTACTGAGAGACTCAAAGTTTAGTAAGAAAATATCCCCCACACAATTATATCACCAGCAGCAGACTGAACCACTTTACAAGGCAGGATGGATTCATGCTTTGATGCTGTTTATGCCAAATTCTATAATCAAAGCAGAATTTGAGGCTCATCTGACCATCCAACATTTTTACAGACTTTCCAGACTTTCCTGTTCTTGGCCAACAAAAGCAGCCCCTAGTTTGGTCTTCTGCTGCTTTAGCCCATCTGTTGTGTGTTCAAAGATGCTCTTCTGCGTACATCAGTTGTGATGAGTGGCTATTTGAGTTATTGTTGCCTTCCTATCAGCTTGATATGAACAATGACATAAGCAAGGCATTTTCATCCAGGGAACTGGATATTTTCTCTTTTTTATTTAGACCATTTAAACCCTAGAGATGCTTGTGTTGGGGGATCCCAGTAGATCGGCAGTTTCTGATCTACTTAGAAAGCCTGTCTGGCACCAATATTCAAAGTTACTTAAATCACCTATCTTCTTAATTCTGAAGCTCAATTTTAACCTCAGCAGTTCCTCCTGACTATGTATACACATATAAATGCATTGAGTTGCTGCCATATAATTAGATATTTACATTAACAAGCAGTTGAACAGTAATAAAGCATCCAGTCACTGTATATTATTGTGGGTGTATGTAAATTCCCTTTATAATGAAAAATAAAAAATAAATAAAGGGTAGTCCACTAGGGGGCACAACCAGGATTTAGGAATCCAGGAAGTAGGCCAAACCTTACTTGCTTCAGTCTGCTAGTACATCCAGTGCCCTACCTGATCTTTGTGAAAAGGCAGTGCTACACGTGGGCACATTATCAAACTCCCTGGAGGTTATGGCAAGGCCGAGCAGTGACGCCAGCACATCAAAGGACAGGCGCCGTTCAAAGCACTCTTCAATTTCAGAACAGTAAAAAAAAAAGAAAGGAAAAAGAAGCAGGAGAACAGAAGCAGAGAATAGAGCCACAGGTGGGCACTTTCTGTTTAGCCGATGCAAGCATTTTTACCTACTACTGATGATAGATGATTGCCTGTCTTGCACCCTAGTTTTCTGTTCTCCTTCACTGTAATACCTCAGTGTAAACAGTTATTTTCACCTATTTGCAGCCTGTTCGTTTCCAGCCTTAGTTTATATTCTGTTGTGTGTGTGTGTGTGTGTGTGTGTGTGTGTGTGTGTGTGTGTGTGTGTGTCCTTTGATCCTGTTTGCATGCACCTTAGTGCCACCATCATCCCACCCAACTATGCCAACCATTTCACAGTGCCAGGGCTGCCCGGGATGCCTGCAAGGAGAGAGAGAAACCAGAGACTGACAGGGAGGTGCACAGAGAGAGAGAGAGATGGAGGGGAGGGGTGGAGGGTGCGTTCCCATGGCAACTGTGTTTTTGTTAGCGCTCGTGAGTCAGACAAGCAGTGAGTCACAGTCAGGAGGAAACACACACACACACACACAGTCACATTCATACGCTCCCACTCACTCAGAGAGAAGCCAAATAAGGACAGCTACATGCACAGAGAGGGAGACTGAGAAGGCAAAAAAAAAGAAAAGAAAAAAGAGAGGGGAACGAGACGAATAAATTGCTCAAATCCAGAAATAATCAAGAGAAAGAAAATAAAAAAAATGATAAAAAGCTACAAGCGGGTCCAGGTAAATGAAGAAAATACGAGGAGAACGAGGATAGAAGAGTGCACAAAAGTGGAGAGAAGCAAAAAAAGAAATAACTAAAAGCCAAAGGGCATGAGCTGCAGGCACATAACCTCTCCCCAGAGCACCCTTCACATGGGCGGAGGCAGCGGAAACACACATACAGACACACCCAGTTTGTGCACACCTTGGCTTAACTTGCTAAACCACCCATTTATTGTCTCACGGCTACACACCGAGGAAGGCCACCTGGTTATGCACAACAAACTTTGCATAATCTGCAGGTCAATGTACACTTTTATTATTTTTTCCTAACAAACTGAAAAAAGCGACACGTTTAGCAAAGCTTTTGACTTCAGATCTCGTCGCGTAATGAAAATGAGTGATTAAACCCGTGTTTCATCATCTTCTGTCCTCTGCGACCAGTCGACGTTCCCACGGCCTGTTGCGATTTTTTTATAGCCGTATGGTCCTTTGGGTGGTAAACGTGACTAAAAATTATTTACACAAAGAAGGTGTTTGTGTAGGCAGTAGCAGAGCGTGGCTCACCCCCGTATAAAATGTGTGTTTTGACTACTATTGACCCCTGCTGAGTAACAGAAAGTAGACCACCGCACACAAACGCACACAGATCTCTTTTTTTTTTCTTCTTTCTGCACTGATGTGTGCGCGTGTTTATAAGCTGTCATAAACGTTCACACACTGGAAGACCTAGCTGCTTCACAAAGCTGACTACCATCTTCCACTCACGGGCTTTTTTTCTGGGGCTTTTTTTGTCCTCTCAGTTCAGTTCACCGACTTTTAATGGTGTGATATACTACTGGAGCTTTTGTGTAAATAGTGAATGAATGACTGCATTTAGTAGTATTTAAACAGAACATGTGTGATCATTTAAACTCTTTAAAACAAACCGGGTGAAGGGAGGGAAAAAAATGCAACTTTTCCCTTCTTTCTCTCTGCTCTAGTCTTTGACTGAAGTTCAGCTCAAGGCACTCTATCAGAGCTCGTGTTGATAACCTGTCATGTCAGCTTTATAACAGCAGAGATAAGGCACTAGATATTTCAACTGTCCTCCAACTGCCATGGGTTTGTTCATTTTTTTCACAATGTACACAATATTGTCAAAAGTATTCACTCATCTGCCTTCACACGCATATGAGCTTGAGTGACATCCCATTCTTAATTCATAGGGCTTAATATGATTTCAGCCCTCTGGAACTATAACAGCTTCAACTCTTCTGGGAAAGCTTTCAACAATTTAAGGAGTGTGTTTATGGGAATTTTTCACCATTCTTTCAGAAGCACATTTGTGAGTTCAGACACTGATGCTGGCTCATCGACTCGGCTCTACTTCAACCCAATGGTGTTCTTTTGGGTTGAGGTCAGGACTCTGTGCAGACCAGTCAAGTTCTTCTACACCAGACTCAAACCAATACACAAAGCTTTGTGTATTGGTGCGCAGTCATGTTGGAAGAAGAAGGGGCCATCCCCAAACTGTTCCCACAAAGTTGTGAGCATGAAATTGTCCAAAATGTCTTGGTATGCTGGAGCATTAAAGGTTCTTTTCACTGGAACTAAGGGGCTGAGCCCAACTCCTGAAAAATATCTCCACACCATAATCCTCCCTCAACGAAGCTTTACACTTTGCACAATGCACTCAGACAGCCACAGAAGTGACTGGAACACCTGAATTCAATGATTTTAATGTGGGGGAATATTTTGGGAAATATAGTGTGAGTACAAGAAGGTCAAAAAACAGCAAAGCCTAAACTATATTCTCACGTATGTTTAAAATTAATTTCCTGTGCTTCTATTGCAGGTGAGCAGCAGGTGGAGAACGTAAAATGTAAGTGCTGTACTTGTAGAAAGGGTGGGGGTCAGAGGTCACTGCTGAGTGGGCAGGGTATCTGGGAGCTAACGAGGGAGGGTAAAATGTGTTGTGGAGCTGTGAAAGGGCGCAGGAGAATGTGCACGCCTGTTAACGCACAAGTGATTAATGAGACGGAGGAAGCCAGTCGGCCCGTGTGTGTCACTCCAGATGATGTCAACGGTTGAGCAGAGGAACAGAAACAACCCCGTTGCTACAGACAGGCTTCCTCTCTCCTGCGCTGAAAAATTATGCGTTACACATACAGTACGCCACATTTCATCAGTTCCTCATACAGAGAAGGAACAGCACATCCATGAGGAAGGTTCACAGGTTTACTTTATTCTCTATAATTATTCCTGCCTTGAAGCAGTTTCGGCTTCCTCCTTTTTGCAGCCACAGTGGGCTTTCGTTATTTCTGTCTTGATTTTCTCAATCAAGTCTCTGTGGCGGCTTGTCCTGTTAACGGTTGATTAAAGTTCTGGTAGTCACACTCAAAGTAAGAGTCGCAGAAATTCCCCTGTGAGTTTTTGGGGCCCTGGTTTCTCTTCTGAGGCTGCTCAAAGGTCACCTCTTGGTTTCACAGGTTATCAGTCTATGTTTTTGTCAGCTAATATTGACACGATCGAGCTGACTTAATCAAACAAGAAATCATGAAATCATATAAAATGACTCATAGGATGTTATAACCCGATTATAGCATTTCGTTCTCACTCTGCTGACTTATTTGTGATTCCTTAGTATTTTAAAGTAGTATGGGAGGAAGAGCCTTCAGTTTTCAGGGCCTTGTTCTGTGGAACCAGCGCCTAGTTTGGAGCCAGAAACCCTCTCTGCTTTTAAGATTGGGCTTAAAACTTTCCTTTTTGAATAAGCATATAGTTACAGCTGGATCGTGTGATACTGAATCCTCCCTTAGTTACGGTGCAATAGTCCTGGCTGCTGGGGGCTTCCCATGATTCAGTGTTTCTTCACCACTCACCTCTTTTAACTCTGTCTGTTTATGAACCACTCTGCATTTAATCATTAGTTATTATTAATCTCTGGCTCTCTTCCACAGCATGTCTTATGCCTTATCTCCCTCCCACTGTTCCCAAGTGCTTGCTCATAGGGTGGGTTTTTTTAAGTTTGGGTTTTTCTCTGTATTATTGTAGGGCCTTTAAAACGCCTTCAGGTGATCTGTTGGGATTTGGTGCAATATAAATTAAGCTGAATTGAATCGTTTTAGGACACGTCTAATACAGCAGTTTCAGTTTGTTTGGGATTTTTATTAATTTCTTCCTCTTTCTATGCTTTATGGTGTTTTAATCATAAATGAAACCAAAGCCATGATTGTGGCTGTGGCCAGCACTAATATTGTTTTCCATCTTCATGGCCCCACCGACAAATAGGTCATTCAACCATATCTGCATTTAATCTTTTCTTCTCCCTTCAACTTGTTTTGCTCTGTCGCTCACTCCCATGCTATGAGCTCACTTCAATAAAATCCACCTCTGTTTCTTCTTCTCTGTTTATGTGTCCTGAGAATTCAACTGTCGACTGAGTTTTGACACCAGAAGCTGAACCCAGAGGGGTTGGCTGGGTGCATGGATGGATGGATGTCTATCAGGGCCACACAGAAAAGTATGGGGAAGTAGAAAGAACAGGAGAAAGGGGCAAAAAGAAATCACAGCACACAAGAAAGTTAGGTAAGTTAATGAACTGGTGTTGAGTAAAGAGACGACAATGAGCAAGAGGGACAGCAGTCGAAGGAGGGGGGGAGGGAGAGGGCCAAAAGAAAGGCAAGCACAGAAGGCAGGGGGTTGTAAAGGTGGTCTTGGCAGCGTATTTTTAGCACACTGAGTAGAAGAGGGCGGTATCTTCTCAAGGGGTTTTTCCAGAGGAGTATATTTAGAGGCAGGGTGTGTAAAAAGACAGAGGGAGAACAGGAGGGATGTGCACTGTACACTAAGGCCTGCCTGATGTAAGAGTCTGCAATAAGACCACACACATTCCCTTTGTACTCTCTGTGCCACTGCCCTTCTCATATCTGCCTCTTCACCGTATACGAAACACTTTACAGTACGCAAGCAGGCCACCGCCTCTGTAAGTCCCTTTCAGGCGTTCACTTATGTTTTTCACTCTTGAACCCGCACGTCCTGGAGTCCTCTCACAAGCTCCAAAACACACAGTAAACACACGCATTCTTGACCCAGTTTTTTAAAGCACGGGAGTAAGTTTCTCGACCTGCCTGCCTGTAGTCGGGCAGGTCGAGATATTTAAAACAGCCCAACAGCTTTTCAGCACATCAACTAACACCAAGGCATACCAGACACCGCAAATCAGACAGCAATTTTCCAAATACTGAGGTAGCTAATGTGGTATAAAGTTGAAGGGAGAGCGGGAGACAGCTGAAAAAGCAATGCTAATAATAATGAGAGAAATGAGAGAGACGGGAGAGAAAGAGAAGTGTGGTCTCTGTGTATAGCTCTGCTAAGGATAATAGCATGCATGCTGGCTGAGGCAGACAGAGGGAGAGAGAGGAGGGGAGGGGAGGAGAGCGAGCGCAGAGCCGCAGTGACGCCATTGTGGTTCCACAGCACTTCCTGTCTACCGCCACAGTGTTTGTGTGTCCTGTCTCCAGGGCAACTACCAATACATAAATACCAGAGAGGTAGTAGGGAGAGAGAGAGACAGAGAAAGAGAGAGCATAGGAAAGAGAAAATCAGGACAGACCAGTCAAAGTCAAGTGGATACATTCGGAGCCTCTTAACTGACTGTTTTGAGCTCAGCTTAGATGTGCTGGTGTGTTCATGGACTTTATGACCGAGTACTGGACCAGTTTCCAGGGAATTGGTCCAGCATGGATGAGGTGTAGAAAAGCTATGACCTCAAATGTCCCAGGACTGGGTCAGGGTTGGATGGGGGAAAAAAAAAAAGAGGCCAGGAATGGGAGGAAAATGCATGATGGCGCTAATTCAGGGTGGAGATGATGATGATCATGATCATGATCATGATGATGATGAGAGCAA
Source organism: Haplochromis burtoni (assembly GCF_018398535.1). Classification (NCBI taxonomy): domain Eukaryota; kingdom Metazoa; phylum Chordata; class Actinopteri; order Cichliformes; family Cichlidae; genus Haplochromis; species Haplochromis burtoni. The sequence continues at coordinate 111,702 of NW_024582924.1, forward strand.
AAAAAAGAGTTGACAGGTTGATTAAGGAGGTCACCTATCAGCTGACAGGTTGCTGGTTCTCTAGCAACTACGCCAATACTGCTGCAGATCCAAGCAATATATCTATTTATACGCATTTCACAGTGTACCAGACTGTTTTATTGACGTGAAAAGAAAAATGTTAAAAACAGTCTTTGAAGTGCACGCTCCCTTAACCTCTGCAAGGGGAAAGCGCTCCGCTGTGTACTCCTCTTTGACTCCAAAAATCACATACTCCTTGTATAACTCAGATACAGATGTTTGTGCACTTACATGCAGTACCGCAGATGTAAAAATCCAGCATGGAGCTGCAAAACAACTATCACTTTTATTACCTGCATGAGCCAGAAGTAGCCAATCAACAGCCAGCTGTGTTGTTGTTGTGCTGACACATGCACACAGTAAAGGTAATAATTGCTTTAACTGTAAAGTGGGAGGCACATCTACTCATTATTGTAGTGAAAGGTACAGGTGGGTGTACCTACAGATACCAGTTTTCCACACTCAGCTTTGTGAAAGTTATTCATACACCGCGGGGTTCATGCTAGCCGTATTTGCAATGGGAATATAGCAACATAGCAAATGTAAGCATCAAGACAAGTGATTTGGTACAGCTTTGGAAGGTAAAGAAACCTTTTTTTTTCAATGAGTAGGTTTAGTCTTACTTCACAGTACCCGCTTCTCCTTCTCCTTCTTCTGCTTGTTAACTTAATTGCTAATGGTAGCACACTACCATGCTCTCAAGTGATAATTTGCAGATGTTTGGCACGTCTAATATTTGTGTTTATGCCGTTTGAGAGCATGTTAGCAGGCTAAAATCTGAGCTCCATGAGAGAGAGAGAGAGCTTGCCGTCATTGCTCTTCTAGCAAGCCCTACTACTAGCAATGTTGGCACTGTTTTAAAGAAAGCTGCTGTGGAAAACTGTGCCAGCAGCTAGCTCGCATTACCAGTCAGCTTTATCGCCACAACTTTTCTCCAAGCTGGGCAGAGTTAGAGAAGAAGAAGAGGTAGACTGAGGATTGAAGGACATACAGGAGAAAGGACAAAGCTATGATTACGAATCACGTAACAGAAAACACTTGAGGCAATTAGGTTTTACAGATGCGCTCATTTTTATTGGAGTAAAATTTTCTTGAAAATCTTAATGCAACATTGCAGTGTTATTTGTTCTGCAGTAACAAAAACAAGGGTAGAGCGACTGATTTAAAAGGCCTGGGGGGCTTTGGCACCAATAAGGCAGGCTGAATGACATTTAGGCTTGGGTACGCTAATCATTAAAATCAGTCATCAGATTGCAATGTTTGTTGCAACAAGCAATATCTGGAAGAGGCTAATCACTATGGTAAAGTATATCAATATCATCTTCTTATAATCTCTGTTCAGAGGGCAGAAAGTCGTTTGCCTTATACTTGATGACAGCATTGTTTAGGCAGATTTAAAAAGGACTCAACAAAAGTATTATTTCATGTAGTGAAGGGAGGATGGATTGTTTCAAATCCTTGGGCTGGCTCTTGACATGCAAAGGCAATAAAGTCAAGGTCGTGATGCCCTTGGGGAAAGCATTTGCAGGGCCCAGTTTCCAAGAACAGAAGAATAGTTTTAAAACTTAAACAAATCGGTGAATGCGTATCTCTTTCTGCAGAACCTGCTGCCGTTCACAGGAATGTGCCCTTAGCCAATGTGTCTGGTTAAATAAGGGTAACGCTGATACCTCTCAGATCAGCTGGCACGGCAAGCGGCTTTTTCTCCCAAGTCTCCTGAATATCTGTCTCTCTCCAAAACCATTTTCCGCTGCCTGTTGCATAATTGGATCTAACTCACCATGACAACCAAATGGATGTTGATTTTTTTTCTTTTTCCCAGACCCCGCGGCCCAGATTAGAGTCGCTTACTGTCGTCTGACTCACCGGTGAAGATGATCGCTCAGCTGAACGTCCGCTGTGACCCATCAACACAAGTACACACTGTTCATCCGCAATAAAAAAAAAAGTGATTTTTATAGAGGCTTACTGAATGCGCCAGAAAATATGAAAAACATACAAGCCGTCCAAGAACACACACAGAAATACATGTTTTCCCTGAGCTGGGACACCAAAGCAGACCAAAGTGTGGAGAATATTTTTCAATGAACTACTATTCAGTGACTACTATAACTAAAAATGACACAGCTCAACCATGACTCCACAGAAGTGCCCACAACCCTCACAGGATTTCTGCAGGCCACAGTGAAGTTAGATTTTTTTTTGCAACATGTAATCTCCAACTGTACAAAAAACAGAAATGGGAATTCACACCACCTCGGCCACAGTTATCTTTCGAAAATGGACTGATATATGTTGAAATATAGACATATGCAAACATGTACAAATGTTGGATTCCATTTCCCAGAACCATAAAGTACAGAGTATGGCCTTGGAGTGGAGAAGACGCATCGTTTTCCAAATACCACAATCCTCACCGTCAGCAGGAAAAGCTCGAGAACGTTACGCACCAGAGTGTTCTCATTAATGTGTGCAGAAGCTTTGAGAGAGCATCGGTTTCATATCTTTCCTCTGTTCTGTTCATATTTTAGACAGACTGAAAGAAGTGCTACCAGCCTGAACTTAAGAGTGGCACATCTCTGTTTCAATTCTGTGTTATCTCAGTCATTACAGTATTTGGTTTGCGTGTGGCAGCGCTCATTGCCGTGCCTGTGAAGCAAAGCAAAAGAGGAGTGTGCACGGCACGCATAGTGGTTTAGACCACAAAATAAAGATGAAACTCATCGCTTAAAAGAGCACGTTAACAATATTCATCTCTCAGTTCACCACCTCAGAGAGGCCGTTTTTTGGTTTTTTTTGCTTGCTTGACACAAGCAGGTCATCATTTTATAAGAAGAGTAGGAAAGGAGAAGAAAAAGATAGAGCTCCATCATCATCAACACAAGTTTACACATACCCGTATGTAATCTTTGATAGCTATCAATCAAAAGTTAAGGCCCTCATTAAAACCTTTTGGCTCTTGTGCAAAGCTGTAAATCCCCTTACGAAGACAACATAGAAACTGAGGTCCGCAAACAAAACATTATCCCATCCGAAGATAAACGATGTGTCGCAGGCGGTCACATGTCTTACTGGCACAGTCATTTCGCTAAGCTTGAGTGTATGCGTTGCCTAGAGACGCGTATGTGTGTGTGGAATGTGTGACGTCTGATCTCGCACAGGGGCGTGGCTCTCTGTACAGAACTTTGCTACTCTCACGCACACACACCCAAAGGCTTCAGGGGAAGTTGTAAAGCTTCTAATAGCCCCTCTCAGAAGCTCATGTTACTGCCCCAGTGTTGCCTGGAGGGTTGGTTGGGTGGGGTGGGGGTCCTACGCTTGACAGGTGGAGATGAAAATCAAACGCTTCCAAAGACCCGAAAGTTACAAAGACAACGATTTTAAACAGATTGTAAGCCAGCATGAGTGATTTAAGTCGTTTTTCAATGCTTTATTGATTATCTGACGTGTCGTAATTGCTGATCCAAAGATCTCTCTCAGTTTGATCTTTATGTACCAAATGGAGCGTGTAGGGGAGGGAAAAATATCAGCCATGTTTTGCCATTTGCTAAGATTGCTGTGATCCTCCATAAAATCTGTTTAGTGCCTCAGGGTTAATAGTTTTATGACCTCAACAGACACTTTTTCAGCTTTGACGTCTCTGATCTGAAATCCACAACATGCACGGCTTTGATCTGACTTTTAAACACTCAGTTTAAAGACTTTTTAACAAGTGTGTCTAACCTCATTAATGTCACATTTAACTTTCTTTTATTTCTTTATATTTAATTTCTTTTTTTCGGTTAATATGGTTAATATCTGCTTATATGGGGATGAGTATAGACATGCACTCTTTTTTCTTAAATTGACATAAATGGGCAAAAGTAGCAAACTCGTCTCAGTGTACATTTAGCTTCTTCCTGTCTGCTACTGACACAAACAGCCCTTGCTCATTTATTAGCAGCTGTGCAGCCAATTATCTCCCTGCCCCCTTTCCTGTGTTCTACCAGCAGCTTCGGCCATGCACAGGGGAGGAGAGGTAGGGAGGCAGGCAAAGGGGGGAGGAGAGGAGAGAGAGAGAGAAGGGGAGTGTTCCTCTCCTCTGACATCGTCATAAAGGAATCCCCTCTGCTAGGCTGAGCCCGCCTACTTGCTTACTCTCACCCCGTCTGGCTCCCAGACACACTCGCGTTCACACACACTCCTGTCTGCACGGCCAAAGCAGGAACGGACTGACAAGGAAAAAAGGACAAAGAGTGGGAGACGCTGAGACGTTGCGAGAGAGACGGTAGATGGGATGGGGACTGTGAAGGTCAACTTTTAGAGTGTGACATTGAAGAGCGTGAAGAACAAGAGGGAGAGGAAAAGGAGTAAAAACTGTTGTCTCAGGTAGGTACAGCAGTGGGTTTGCCTCTTCTCAGGACATGATTATTACTTTTATGACTTTATGATCCATGAACACTGTGTACCTTCCTCTGACTTTATTTTTTTTTAAACCTCTGGTCTTCCACAGAGGGGCAATTCAGCAGTTCCTGCAACCTGTTGATCAGGACGGGACGTTCACACAGAGTCGGAGTAAAAGTCTGCCTGCTGTTCAAATGTACTGTGTTGTTGGCACTGGAATATTGCCCCGTTATGAGGTCTGCCACTGTGGACCGGCTCCATTACAAAGGTCAGATGAATACAGTGCCATTGAATGGGATGGTTTCATTCCTCGCTGCCTAACTCGCTTGTTAATTTAAAGGTTATGTACCACCCCCCCGTTTGAGTGATTTCAGGCATAATTGTTTCGCCTCCACCTGTTTCCATACAGCTTTCTGCTTATACAGTATGTTTGTCATCTGTCTGCCCATGTGTGTCATCTGCCTGTCGTCATGTCTGTCAGTCTGTGTGCTTCTCCTTGGGGTGTTGCTGGCAGCACGGAGCGCTAAGTGAGGTCATAAAAAGCCTGAGAGGCGTAATGGCAGTGTTGAAGCAAGGCCGGAGCCGCTCAAACATTCCTCTCATTGTTCAGGGGCCCCGTAAGTCTGCGAGCTCCCAAACCTCCATGAAAGGAAGGGAATCCAGTGGCTACTGTAGCTAACCCACTTTGAGCTGCATTTCAGGGCTGGCTCTCTGTCTTCCTGTTTGCCGTCCTGTCTGGTGTGTGTGTGTGTGTGAGTGTGTCGGGGGTGTTGGTATAGACCAAAGTGAGTAGCGGAAGGCAAAAATGGAACTGAAGGAGGTAAACGTGAGGTTGACCTAAAGAAGAAGGATAAGATAAGGTGGTATTAATTTAGCCCCGACACTGGCGTCTATCACTTTGCTCCGTATGCGTCTGGCTGTGACTTCAGATAACCTCCATGCCAAATGACATGGGAAAGAGAAGGCACGGGTCAAATGTGTTGTTATTTTGCCTTCTGCTTTGAGAAGGTGGAAAAATGGGGTGATGGATGGATGGTGAGAAAGGATGGGAGGAGCAGAAGAATGTGGGGATCTAACCCTCAAGCCTTGGCTTTGGTGGGGTGGTTTGAGTGGGTGGGTGTGCCCGGCAGCAATCTGTAGGAATGGGCCCAGGCTCAGGAAACCGTGGCGTAGTGGAATAAAAGTGTGTGTGTGTGTGTGTGTGTGTGTGTGTGTGTGTGTGTGTGTGTGTGTGTGTGTGTGTCTGTGTGTGTGTGTGTGGTGTGTGTGCTGTGTGTGTGTGTGTGTAGTTAGTCTTGTGCATGTGTGGTTCAGTGGCAGCAGGGCAGCTGTACTCTAAGTACAGGGCTGGTGGTGGTGGTAAGGGTGTTTGGCAATGAATCAGGCTGAGGATAGGATTACACGCACTGGGCTACAGGGAGTGGACCACGGGCTTGGGCTGGGCTCTTCACTGCTGAGGCTAGCTTTACAGCCCAAAGAGACTTTGAGCTTTTCCCTTTTAAAAAAAAAGGAGCTGGAAATACTTCTTTTTTACTTCTCAGACTAATGTCCCACATGTGGCGCGTTCCATTGATTCCAGGCCAGCCAATGAACGGTCGCCTTTAATTTGGGAAAACTGCAACATAGAAGGCCCATAGTAGAGGCCTGGGCTCTTGTTTGAATGTCACTAAATGTCACAGCCTCAGCAATGATTACACCCTCGCACGTAACATGAAACAAATACAATCACATGCGCACACATACCCAGACAGACCCTGTCTGGTAGAAAGCAAGTTAAGGTGTGGTGCTGCGTTGTGTTTTAGTTGGCGGGCTTTGCCGTTTCGACTGCAGTTTTGTTGATCCTGTGGTTGATTTTCTGGCGGATTAAAAATGCAGCCTTGATTCTGGATAATTTTTTTTCTTTTGATGTGTCAGCTGCTCGCTCCTCATCATTTAACCGTTTTTAGGCTTTTCCACCTTTTCTTCCCAGGAGTGAGTTTAATAGGCGCAACAGACAAGATAGCAATTATGGAAAGCAGACGTGGCAAATTTACACCGTAAGAAGGGAATTAACATGTTACTGTAACATTTGTGACTTCATGTCTTGAACTTATAGCATTTACAGAGAAAGATGAAGCTGTGGCTGGAAACAGCTTCATCTGGCCCCTGTGAAAATCAGTGGAAACATAAATGACTTGTGCTCGGCTTTGAGAAACAATTCTTAATGACATGCACGAGCCTGGGAATCGTACTGCTCACTGTTTGCTCTGTTAAGCGGTCCACAGCCTGGAGGTGCGAATGATGTCAGCTTGGTATTTTTACTATTCACAGTTTATGAGAAAGAGTGAAAACCAGCTTACGCGAACCACACGTTTGCCACTGACATCACTGTGTTTGCTCAGTGATAGTGAACATATTGCGTGTGTGTGTGGAGAGTTCGGTAGATTGCGCTTGGCCTGCGGAGCGTGTGTGCATTTCTGTGCAATGCGCACACAAGGACACGGGCAGAGAGAAGATATGTGTTGAAACAACAAGGGTTTGAGATCCAGCTGTCCCAGCAGAGGCTTTTCCACTTAACTGTGTGCCCTTGTGTAAACGACAATGTCAATTCTGAACTCGAGCCGACGATCTGAGAAAACAGCCAGTGGCCACGTCTGCACTTGGGCCGCCATACGTCGTGTGCATGAACAATAAACACACATACGCACCACGAAACCATCAAAGAACCCACACATGAGGCCATAATCCACAAAGACATGCTCTCTAAAAACACTTTAACTTCACTAGAGTACATCTGCTGGCAGGCGTCACTCGGTGATGCTCATTTTCCAACCCTACGCCTCCGTCGAGGTGCAACAAGTTGCCACGGTTGCGAGCTACCAGTAAGATGCAGCCTATATGCCCCATACTTGTTATTTCTAACCATAATAAACATCCAGTATGAGAAGCCAGTAGCAGGAGGGCCGCCTGTATCCTCCCCCCCAAAAAAACAAAAAAACAAGGCGAATGTGAGATCCTCGCAGAGAGTGTTTGAGGTGAGGTGTTGGACAGCGTGCGTCAACCAGAATGCCGTCATTACAGGGGAAGGAATGAGCTCATGGACATTAACGGGCTGCGGGTTCGAGTGGGGGGGGGGAGGGGGAGCGAGAAACCGATGGAAAAGATGAAAAGGCAGAGAAAATAACACACCAGGATGAAAAGAGATGGCGGTATAAAGGGTTTAAGGTTAAAGGCGGGTAGGAGGTAAAGGGAGCAGTTGTCGCGTCTTTGATGGATGCCGAGACCTTAATTTACCTTCTTTCTTGACAGCATCTTGTTGTGACCGTGTGGAGACCGGCCTAGGCTTTAAAAAGCGCAACTCGTAAAACAGAAAGGAAATTAAGAAGACGTACAACTTGGATCTAAAACGGGCCGCACTGGGTACATTTTTATGTCGACATTTTGGTTTTCTGTTAACCGAACGATTAAAAAAACTGTCCCGAAGGCAATGTAAATGTACACTTTAGTTTATTGTAGAGTCAAAAAAGTTGATTTTGAAAGTTAGTGAGAACAGACAATGCTATTCTGTTTTCTTCCCAGTAGCACCCAAACACTGAACCTCACTTTGGCCTGGTGAAAACTGGAAAACTTCCACATGAGATGCTGCTTTTAGCTCAAAACGATGCTCACAACTGGACTGGAAAAAGTTTGCGTTCTATTTATGGAAGCTCTGTCTAAACACTAGATTTGTGAAACAGAGGTGCCCGCTTTAGTGATAACATTTCCCGGCCACTGCCCCAAAGCGACAACAGACAGCCAGCTAAAGCTTATTTAGAGTCTGGAGTTCCCACTGACTCATACCTTGTACACAGCAAAATATTCAAGCTGCTGAAAATAAGAGCAACTCAAAGGAGGGCGGCAAAATGAGCGGATCAGCCGGGATCTGGAGACTGGAATTGTGTTCATTAAATAAAGTTTATCCTGTCCAGACAAGTGAAATTCAACCAAAAGGAATTCACAGCATTATGTTGTGCTCTGGGGCGGGATGGCTGTGTGTGCTTCTCTTCTTTTTTTTTTCTTTTAAGGAATACGCAGGATCAGACTTTATGTTTTCACAATGTATAAAAGCAAAGGTTCTCTATGCAACATGAAAATCCCTAACAACTTCTTAAGAGATTTTGCTGTAACTTAGCAGCAGAGGAAACATGCTCCAGTGCTCTTTTTCTCATTTTGTTTTGTCTTTGGTTTTCCCCTGTTCACAAGGGGCACAGATAAAGGGTGCAGGGTAAGCGTCTGTTAAAGGCAGTGCCATTCGAGTGGCCACTTCCTTCTAACCTAATTCTCCATTCTGTCATTGAAAAGCTATTTTTATAAGAGGCCACGGGAAGTCTGGGAGTTGACAAGGACCACGTACAGTGCACACAGGGTTGAGAAAATGCAGTGACTGACCTGCGAATGACAAACATGTGACAGAGCCAGACTGCTCTCTATGTGTATTGGGGGGGTTAAAGAAGAAGGGAGCTGCTGCTTAAAAAGGTGACAGTGATGCTCAAGTCTTATTGTGGTATTTATTACTGCGCATGCTTTGAAGTCTTCTTTCCACCACAGACCGTCCAGCTCTATCTGTTGGCCAGGGGAATTCCTGGCAGAGTGATTTTTTTTAAACTAGAGGACTGAATCACATTGCCAGGGATTTCCAATGGCTGACACGAAGAAAGCAGCCTCTTCGTCGCACGCGCGCCAATTTGCCAACTCATACACAGTCACTCATTTGCATACACACATAGAAACGTCTCCTTTCTGTGTCACAAACAGATGCCCGTCGAAGCCTGGCTGTGCGGCAGCAGGACTTAACCCACATGTGAACAGTGAGTGTCTGCCATGTTCACAGTGGTTAAGTTCTGCCGCCACAGGGCTGCAGCCTGCAGGGGACAAGGGAGAGGAGTAAAGGTCAGGGAGGGGCCGCACTGCATCAAAAACACCGCTCTCCACATCAACACCAGGCTTCACATGAGCATGATCTCGTCCCATGACTATATCCTCCCAACAAAAATCTGCTTTTTTATATAAAATGTGGATCTAGCCGCCTGTTCGATGATTTACTTAAGAACCTGTGACCTTCTTTGGCACTTGAACCCAACAACAACAAAGCAAAAAAGCTCTTTATCTGTCACACCATCGCCCATTTTTTTCTGTTATCTCATCGACGCCCTGCTTTCTCAAGCGGTTTATAGAAACTTGAGCAGAAAACTCAGTGAGTCTATTTTTCCTTAAAGGAAGCTTTTCAGGAAGTCTGCCACACAAACCCGGCACCCATCAAAGGAAGTGTCAAAAAAGCCAATTTCACCTAAATGACAGCAAATGCTGTGCCATACTGCAAATTTTGGTATCGATCCGATACCAAAATACAGAGCCAGAATTATCAATGCTGCTACTTTTAACTGATAAATGCAGCTTATGTAGGGGAGTGTGTCATGACTTATGAGATGAATTACCACAATAATTACTCAGTACAACAAATCAGCGTTTCATGTGGCTGTCTCTAAAGCACTCTGGATCAGCTTCTGTCCTTTAAATGTGCTACGTACTGAACATAAGGATAGAAGAGTATCGGTCCAATTGTGCTAGTATCCATCTGATACCAACACCAGTATTGGTATCGATACTATCAATATTTGAATCGATCCACTGCCCGCTACTAGAAAGCATCACGTTGCCGGTAATGAGGCAAATACGTCCTACTCCTCAACAGCCAGATTGATCCTTTGACTTTATTTTTACGAGCTTTCCTGATCGTTGCTAAATTGACAACATGTGTCGGAGGCTGTGTGTGTGCACGCGCGTGCGGGAGTACTCCATGGATGACTCAGTAGTGTTACGAGTCGGCACTGTGATGTGGCTGAGTGGGATGCATGGGAACAGGTATCGCACTCCATTATGAGCGAGTGCCTGGCAAAAACAGCTAATCTGGTGAATTAGCCGAAATTGTTCGGTCTCAGTGTGTCAGAGCCTGATAAATGTCAGGCGTCTCATTAGTGTCGAAGGCTGCTCCCGTTCCTGTTGGGCGGGCAATATGTCATCTTGTGTTGTCGGGTGTATTGCTGACTGCCAGGCTCTCTCTGGTGTGTGTGTGTGTGTTTAGTTTCACTTCTACCTGTTGATTTCTGCATGAGCATCAGTGTCTGTTTGGCTCGTTGTTGTGTGTCTGTGTTTATGTGTGTGTGACCACCTCTGTCCCCTCCTCCTCACCCCCCCACTGGGTCGGTCTCCTGTGCCTGCTGTGCTGATAATCAGTGTGTGACGTCGGCTGGCTCAGTTCAGCAGGAACAGGGGACTGTTCTCATTTCCACACTCTTTCTCTCTCACACACACAAACACACACACTTTAATGTCAGTTTAATAACAACATTAACACCAGCGTGTTTTCTTTAGTTATGCAGCTCTTTTTCATGACATACACAGACCTTTAAAAGCATATAACCATAAAAGCTTATAATGTATTATAAATGTTAGAAATTTTTTAAACTGTATTTTTAGGGTTTCTTTCTTTGTTTTTTGTACCGTGATCTATGAAAATGGAAAAATATATAAATTAATTAAGTCTGTTTAAGTATATTTGAATCTTTTTTGGAAAAATAAAACTTGTTTTGGAAAAAAAAGAAGACCTGTGCATTTGTGTTCTGTGACTCATTCCTTCACCTATCAAATAAACCTCTTTAACCTTTGCGTCTCTCACTTGCTCTCCATCACTTTCTTTGTCTTTCTTATCTACGTTGAGGTCGCAAGCAGGAAATCAGATATGCGGCAAATGGCCACCAATCAGCAGGTAAAAGTTACACCGCGCCTGCTTACGTTCGCCTGTGAAACCAGAGAGCGAATGAAATCACTCGGCTCTGTTTTTTTTGTGTGGCGGTGAACTTAATTTGTAGGCTATGTTTCTATTGTGTACAGAAATTCATATTGCTTAAATCCAAAGAGCTTTCTGTGCCATTACGCAACAATAACCTTTTACTTCCTACGGATTTCGCACAGTCTGTCACGCTTACCACACAACTGAAAGATTTGTGACAACAGAGGTGTGTGTGTCTGTGTGTGTCTGTGTGTGTCGGGGGGCAAAATCAAGAAATTGACAGGCAGCAGTTTCAACTTTCAAAATAAAGAAAAAGTGCAAAATTCATCACTATTCTAACTCAAAACTACACTCATAATTCATCAATCCGTGTCCACATTATAAAGAAAACAAGCACTAATGTGGAGAAAGGGGAAATAAAAAAGGGCATTTCTACACAAAAACAATAATATATATATATATATAATATAATATATATATATATATATATATATATATATATATATATATATATATATATATATATATATATATATATATAAAAACAATGGTTATGAGAAGAGAACAAAGGAAAATCTTACACTGTTTTCCATTTTTTCATTTGTGCTTTAGTTAGGATGTACTTTTTGTTTCCACAGCGACCTGAAAGTGAAAAAAGTACAGTGAGAGCTATGAGTGTAAAGGTTTCACATCTCTCTTTTTTTTTTAACTGTTTAATCATCACCCTTACCTCATTCATGGACATGTCAGAATTCATTCATTTAGCTAAATGCAGTTACACCTCGGTAATTTTAACAAGAGCCTGTAAGAGATATAAAAACCCTCATGCATCTTCTCCATGCAGAGTCCAGGTTTATTTCGGTGCTGTTAGGCATTTATTTGTTGTTGCTCTTTCACACCGTTTTGACCACATCCTCAGCCCATAGACATTTTATAAAAATACTTGTAAAAACACCCACCGAAAGCCTACACAAATACAGCAGGAAGTGTGACAAACACGACTGTATTGCAGGGTTAAGTTTATTTTGTACATTTTTAACTTAAGCTAGCTTTCAACCTTTTCTGAGCTTTGCCTTAAACAAGGTATAAAAAGTGGTCTTACTATAAATGAGCAAAAGGGTGCTAAAGTATTGCTAGAGTATTTTTATTAAATAGAAATCAGTTTACTTCTATATCAGTTTCTCTCAATTTGTACCCCTTTAATTACCGTACTCTTCCACATTGTTAAATTTATTATTGCTCTCCTATCAAATTTCTTTACAAATTATACTTTTTTTTAAATAACAAAAGAGACACTTAACAAATGTGCATGAAAATGTTAACCAGCTATTAATATTAACTTTATTTATATGGCACTTTTCAAAACACGGCGTTACTATGGGTTATTTTTCCACGCAGACATGAAAGATATTTCACGGCGGCAGCTTTAGAGAGCATCAATACTATTAAACACAATTTGTAATCATTTAGAGCAGGCATGACAAACTCACTACTTTGATCTTAAGCCTGTCGGATCAGTGAAACTCCTATTTTCTGTCAGTGTAAAGAAACTAAACTACACAACTGTGAGATGAGGAAAAGATGTGCGATTTCAATAACACGTCTCGGTTTTTGTACATAATAGAAAGATGCTGCTGTTGAAAACAAAAGAAATCTCTGAGCGTGGATCTTTCTGTAAGAAATAAATGTGTAGAGTTACTGAAAATGGCATTGCTCAGACTATCCTGTGATTATAAAGTACACATTTTTATTTATGTATTTTTTGTTTACCATGAACCCATTCTAAAAACAAACAAATAACTGGAAAACTGGAACTTTTCTATCATTTAATTGTTTAGCTGTTTAGCTTTAATTATGTTTGTGTAACATGAATAACCCAAGGTTAGGTATTTATCAGTTGAGGAGCTGTAAAAAAAAGAAAGAAAGAAAGAAAAGAAAAGAAAAGAAAAGAAAAGAAAAGAAAAGAAAAGAAAAGAAAAGAAAAGAAAAGAAAAGAAAATACAGTTAAAGGACCAAAAGGACCAAAATTCATGTCCTCCTTTACATTTTCCAAAATGGTCATTTGGGCCACAATGGAGTCTTTGCTGGGCCATTTCTGGCCCCCAGGCCTTATGTTTGAGTGCACTAAATAAGAGCTTAGAAACTACTAAATGGAACAGTGCACGACTCCCATTAATGCGCATATATATATATATATATATATATATATATATATATATATATATATATATACATATGCGCATTAATGGGAGTCACGGCAGTATAGTGCACTATTAGTATTTGAATGTAAAGGAACTGACTACTAGAAAGCTCAAACCAAAGCCCGTCCTGATACCTGGGTTGATAATGCGGTTTTTCTTGCTACACCAAATCTGATGAAGAACGATGACGGTGCAGCAACAGACACATGACATCCGGATGTTTGTCCTTGTCCAAGCGGTTGCCAGAGCAACGCAGACACATGGCCGTCATCAAACTCAGCCAGCTGCGTCACTGGAGGAGACGGCGGTTCAACTGACGACTTCCTGTTTCTGAGAAAGCAAGCGAGGTGTGTGCAGTCCCCCCCCCCCCGTCTCCACCACTTCCACCTTCACCTCTGTCCGTCCATTTATCACAGCTCCACCCCCCTTTCCATACATTTATTGCCCTCCCTATCGCAATGTTTATCTTTCCGTCGCTATCAGCCGCCCCTTTCTCGCTCCCTCAGCACGCCCACGCAGCTGCACTCCTTCACCTGCCGATACCTCTCCGGGTGAACCAATAGGCTGCCGAGATGGTGTTCCCGTGGCAACAACAAACAGGTAAACATGGGTGGAGCGAGGACGCCGCGGCTTTGCAACAACGTGCAGAATACTCCCTCGTATGTAGGCCACAGGTTTGGTTTCATGCTTTTTTTTAAAGGAGTTTTTTCTGTTCGGGGATTTAAAGTAACTGAGGGAATCTTTCTAGAAAGTTAACCGAACTATAGGCCTGTTATACATAAACATTATATTAATATATACATAAATTATTTTCTCTGCTAAAGCTACCTTAAACTTTCAGTAGCCTAGTTTAATGATTAATTGGTAGTGAAATCAGATTTTAGTCCATTTAATTTGGTAAAGTGAATTATTTATGTTTTGTTTTGTTTTTTTAAATAAATGATCCAATGATATGTTTTTCCATGTATAAAGTGTCTTGTGTATATCATATTTTTCCCCATTCAGTCACACATAAGAAAAAAAAAACATTAACAAGGTGAAAACCCACTCTGCGTCATGCGTTATTCAACTCCCTGAATCCAGAAGGATATCTTTGTATTTTACATCTACTTGTGAAGACACGATGATAATCTTCCTCTCTTCTTTCAAAAATTCCTGCATACAGATCCGGATAGACATCAAAAGGTAATTACTTCTAATCTGGGCCGAGCCCAAACTCCATAACTCTTTGAGTAATCCTGCAAGCATACATCCTTGGCGGAGGTTAAAAGACAGCGAGGGAAAAGTGTTATATTCCAAAGAGGGGATGGTTTTTGGACCTTTTGCAGGTTGGATTCAGTCTGAGAAGCAAAGCTCGGGGCAAATTAATGTGGAAAAAGTCTGCAAAGCAGCTAGTTGAGCTAACTGAAGGTGACTCAGACAGACATTTTTATCAGCACTTCCCTTCTCTTATCTGGAAATATGGTGACCGGACACTTGAAAAAAAAAGGGGGGGGGAGGACACAGTTTAAAGAGACCCAAAACGGTGAAAATAAAGAAACAAAGCAATGGAAATTGGCTCTTGCATACACTTGGACACGACTTTACTCAGAAACCAATGTAAATATGTAAATGGCTGCATATTACTTTTCTTTTCCCCTTTCACTCCTCACTGATCCACCCCACCCTGCAGCTGTGCAGCAGGTCAGTGCTCCCTCTCCCTCTCTCTCTCTCCCTCCCAGTCTGGCTCTTTGGTTCTCACCATAAAAAAGCTGCCAATCTGGCTGGAAGAAGACATAATTGCCATTATGACTGCTGCGGCCCTGCACATCACACAGTATGCTGATTGTTCCTCAGAGCAGGAGGAGAAAGGGGGAGGAAAACACTGTCTGCTCTGTGCAGACGCCACACAATATTATCATAGCGTGACTACAGCTCATCCACACACACAGATACACACAGACAGGGTCTCTACTCAGTTTTTTCTTTTTTCAGCCCACTCAGACTCTGTAATCTTTCAGCTAAGCGCAGAGCAAACACGGGTTTCTATAGGGATAAAAATCCATACACCACTGCCTTTAAAGAAAAAAAAGAAAGAAATTGTAACTGTCAAGCCCTGGGTAAACACACACTTACACACACAGTGCCACCACCAATAGGAAAAGATAGAAGGCCTGAATGGAAAAGCAGCTTGTACCAGAACAGGAACACCCAGTTAATGTGTGTGCGTGTGTTTCTGAGAGCATATGGAGCTGAGGTTTTTGGGAAAGCTGACCTTACCCCGTGTCCAAGTCCACTTCTTCAGCTCCAAAAATTAAAAGGTCACAAACACATTAAAAGTACTGACACTTTAACAACTCCATAATATAAATAAATAATTTTAAAATAGCTTCAGCGAACATGTTACACACATCCTGCTGTAAAAGCAGCTCTGTGCAGAGGATGTGAGAGCACTGATTAGCTGCAGGAAATATCCATTCCCACAGTAGTAAACTGATGTATTTCGAAGGGAAACGTCTTTATCCTTGATACTTGATTACGCAGCTTATTCGGCTGACGGCACAAAGAAAAGGGGCCAGGGAGTCCCACCTCCAACGGGTGGAAGAAAACTGTGCTGCATCTGCATGCGCGTGAGAAAACAACCCCACGTGCACGTGCCGCTTGAGGGATTTGAAGGTAGGATCTCGCAAGCCGCATCAAAGCCATTAGACTCGCTCAACAGACTTTATTCAAGCATTTGCCGCTCGCTGAGCAAGTCGAGCCAGATTTCAATTTTCTTTGTTTTTTGTTTTTTTTTTCCTCTCCTTGAAACCTTAAATTCTGCCCGAAGCAACAAAGCGCAGAATTTGTTTTATTTGCTCAGTTTGGAAACAGTTTGATGAAGGATTTTTGAATCTCATAACTACAAAAAAGGGGGGAGGGTCATAAAGTTGAAGGTTTATTTGATTAAAAGCACTGCTCTAGTCTCACACAACCCACCACAACTGTTAAGGAATATTACAGCAGGCCAGGGGCCAATCATATTTATCAGGAAAATAAATTGTTAAGCATTTAAAGGTCTATAAGGTCATAAAAGGCCACTGACGCCAGGCCTATAACTGCATATTTTACTGCATTCAAACAGCTGTTCTTCAGGTGTGAATAGTTACATTTTAGAGAGTCTGTGCATCAAACAGAGCTAAAAACCTTTTAAATTATTAATATTAAGTAAATTAGAAAATAGTCTGCGGGCCAGCTGGCACACTATGGCATGCCCGATTTGGCCCCGCAGGCTATAAATGGAGTATTGTTGCCATAAAGACAGCTTTAATGACACCGTTAATATTCGCTTCCCTCACTTTAATGGAGGTTTTAATTATGCGTTTTAGCCCCGAGGTCACAAAGGTTTCGGATATCAGAATATCTTCTATTCAGAGGTATGCAAATGTAAGTTTGAATTGTTTCAAGTCAATCTTGTAAACACGAGGAAAGTAATTCAGATCTGTGCCTTTACAGAGATGTAAATGTGAAAGTTTAACAATCAGAGCTTCTTTATTCATTTATTGCTTAAGTACCTAATAAAGTGACCTCTAATCAATGCTTAATAGCCACCTCTGTGTTCCTGGATGAAATGCTCCTGAGCCACTTCAAACTCTTTCTGCAAACTTTTTATGCAACAAGGATCGAGTCATGTGAAATTTAGTGTCATATGACAGGTCCTCTGCAGCCTTTTCTCACAGGACTACTGCACAAAGTCTCTGTAAAAGTGCAATAAACCTATTTTAAAACAGAGACAGAACTGATGATTTCATGGTTTATTAAGACATACAGGGACATCTTTCATCCTGTAACCATGACGAGAAAGTAAAGGTTTGCTTAATATAATAGAAAATAAGAATTATCGAGCGGTGTATGTGTGACGCCACAACTAAAATGAAATAAATTAAAACTATCCACACACACACACACACACACACACACACACACACACACACACACACACACACACACACACACACACACACACACACACACACACACTAAAACCAGTTACATTATAGACATAATAGTCTCTTTGGTGCATGCATTAGCATGATATCTATGACATTTCAGCTTTCTGAACAGTAAGAAATAGAAATGCTGTACTTGTTCAAACAAGTAAATACTGGAAAGCATTAAAACAGGAAAGCATCACCACCGTTTCCCATTCAAGAAGTCGTTCAGTTACAGCACTGTATGTATGACAGTACACGGTCTTGAAGCTGACCCAGGATCAGGCTGAAGTGTTCAATTTGACAAACAAAAGGCGTAAACCAGAGGAGCAAAGACAGTCGTTTTTAAACAGAGCAGCCAATTAATCCGTTTTCTTGCCGGCGGCCAGCTTGTCGACGTGTTGAGCGAAGGTCTCGGCCACAATCAGAGGGAAGACCAGAGAGGCATCGGCGTACACCTGAGAACCAAGAACAGAGCCGCTGATCACTTTTCTATTATGATAAAAATCATATTTTTAAACAATGATGCTGTATTATTGTTTTTCACTAAAGTGAAACCAGACAGTTTTCCTAGTTATGCTTTTCAGTGCCTTGGATGCACTCTGAGTACAAACACTGTGCAGACGCTGCCACCTTGAGGCCAAAATGAGGAACACATCTCCTAGTTGCACCACCATTGACACCATTTTCCCCCGGTCTGTTTGACTTGTTCTCGTTCCTTCGTTGTGTGCGAAGAATCTGTTGCTCTGCTTTGTTACCTCGCTGCCATTCCTGGTCCAGTATGAAAATATATCTAAACATTTTGAATGCCCCTAAAACAGATTTCACTGGAAAAGAAGGAACTCTCCAAACATGGAACAATGAAAGCAATAAAAACGCAAGTCGCTCAGATCAAACAGAGAGAAATTCTTTGTTATTAAAAACTCACCGGCCACTTCAATATGCACATCTATTCATACACTGCTGAACTACTGGGATTTACATACAAGAGAGTGATCTCAAACTGGTTTTCGGAACAGGACAATGAGTTCACTGTACTCAAATCACCAGACCACAGTCACCAGATCTCAAACCAACGGAACAGCTTTGGGATGTGGTGAAACAGCAAAGTCTCGTCAGAAAGCCGACAAATCTGCAGAAATGTGTGATGCTATCCTGTCAATATGGATCAAAATCTGTGAGGATAGTTTCCAGCACCTTGGAGAATTAACAGTTTTGAAGGTAAAAGGGGTCCAAACCAGCAGAACCAAGGCTTATCTAATAAAGTGTCCGTGACTCTATATTAAGCATGACAAAAAAAAAAAAAAAGAATTAAAAATTTAAATACTGGTGGCTCCCAGTACCTCCCCCCAGCCTCTTAATAGCACCTATGGTGTAAATGTAAAAATTCAAGGTGATTTTCAGAAAATACGAGCTCTGACCTTGAGGTTCAGGTCACTAAGATCCAAACTTACTGCAATTACAGTATGAATTTGAAAATCCCGTGTTCACAAACCCCCTGATAATACCCCATCAACCTTTGACAGCTACAGGTAAAAACCCAGTAATTTAATATACTAGCTTAGCTTCTCAGACATTACTCAGTAGTCATGAAAACAGAAATGTTTGGATCAGTCTGGCCTGCAGTTATACGATCTCAACCCTGCTAACCAACCAACTCTAACCCAGTGGTTCCCAAACTTTTTTTGCTAGGCCCCCCTTTGTTTTACAAGAAAAACGTATGCTTCCACCATATTTTCTAGTCTTTGGCTTAGAATGAAGTTGGTTTGGAAACTTATTCAGCGATGCTTCATCTCCTGCTTTGCGTTTCTGTAGGCGCCCGTTTTGTTTCTCTCCCCCCCCCCTTTCATACCGCGCCCCCCCTGCCATGGGCCCCACACTTTGGGAAGGTCTGCCCTAACCCAACATCTCCGTGATGCCTGAATGATCCCATAAGTGCATGGAGCTGATGTGTCCAGTACAGCAAGCGTATGGGTGTTATGTACCGCACTCTTAAATCAAACTAAGGCGTTTTGAGTTCTTAAAACACCTCTGAAACTGACACCCTTAGACTTGTGTGCATAAAAAAAAAAAAAAAAAAAAAAAAAAAAAAAAACCACCAAAAAAATACCCCAAAGACATCTCAAAATCTGATGTGGATAAAGACCATCTGACGTAAAAACAGGAGGTAAAGTTGACATTTATCATCACCTTAACAGGTTTGGCATCTGTTCTGATCTTGCCCCAAGATACAGCCTCGTCCGGTCTGGCCCCGGAGTCGGAGCCATCAAACTCCTGCCCCGTGTTCACATACACCACGTAGTCCGCTCCATTTCTCTGGCAGGAAAGAGAGAGTGTCAAAACAGGATTCTGATTAGGTTTGTGAGGAAGTTTGCTTTACTCGTTTACACTTGTTAACATTTCTCGAAATAAGAACAATTTCTTATGAAATTGTCACAGCAACTTACAGGTAGAAAATCACAGTGAATCTGTGAAGTAACTGCAGGCTGTAACTGTTAAAGCAGCTACAGTGGAAATACTCAGACAGCCCACGTTCCTCAGATTTGTACTCAAGTAGAACCTCTTAGGTATAACCTAATTTATCAAACTTTTTCAGAAGTGAGAAAAGTTCAAGCTAAAGAAAAAAGAATTTAGTTACCATAAGATTTGCATTGGATATATGATGTTTGACCAGCCCCCCTCCCAGGATGATCATCCCAGTCCTCTTGGCGAAAACTGCCTGGCTGTTCAACCTGCGAATATCTGAAAATAAAGTGCGCATTAGCAACACGAAACGACTAAAAACCTGCGTTTTAGCCAGCAACATCGGCGCTGCTACAAACCTTCTACGATGTCCAGAATCAAGCCGGGGTTCTTATACGAGTGGAAGTAGATCATGTCGCCCAGAGAGCCGTCTGTCAGAGCGGGGCTGAACACCGGGATGTTATTCTGAAACGCAACACAACAGCACATTTAGCCACCAAACAGCACAGACAGTTCAAAGTAAGCAAAGCAAGTGAGAATACGAGGTGCATAACCACCTTGTATGCCCAGTAGTAGACAGACTCTGTATTATTTATCTCCTTTCCAAGTCGGTGGATCATTTTGGAGGGAGTCCAGCGGGTGCCCTGGAATCGCAGAAACTTCTTATTATTCCTAATTCTTTATAAAGTTGTATATTACATATTAAACCTAAAAGTGCATAAGACTAACAACTATTGTTGCATTAGGCTTTGGGGTGCAGGGAGAGACTCACCTCTGTGTTCTGCTCCAGCAACATCTGGTCCAGGATGGGCATCAGCCAGTCTTCAAATTTACAGTAGTTATCGTTGGGCACCACCAGATTACCAATTCTACAGCCAGTGAAGACAGAGGGAGACGGACAAGGACAAAATCAATACATCAGCAGGTTTTTCCTATGTGAACCAAGGTCACAGATCAGCACCTGCCTGTCAAATCCTTGCACCAACACAACATGTGCCATTTGTGATGAAAGCATAAAGAATAAGAAACTTGTCCACGACTATGAGGTCAAACACTGTGTCCTTGGGTAAGAAACTGTAGCCCGAGTTGCCTTCAGTGCATCCATTGGGGTGATCAGAGTGTGAGTGTGTGATTGGTAGATATTAGTGCTTAGGCATCGATAAAAGGACTGTATGAATGTGTGTGTGTGTATGTGTGTGTGTGGGTGAATGAGGCTTGTGGAAAGGTGGGATTATATCATGCATTATATAAGCACCAGTCCAATCCATTTAGTTTACTGGCACTGCTTCCTCTCTGTGCAGTGGCATTGATTCTAAGGCGAATAAGCATGTTTTCTTTAAAGTGGACCTATTATTGCTTTGCCTTATATGCTGTTCATCTACACTGTTTAAAAAAAGTTTCAAAAGGGGAAGTCAAACAGAAGAAAGCCAGGGGGATGAGCTAAAACAGAAGCTGAAGGGTGGCCACGACAAACAGTTTTATATTTTACTATTAATATTTTTATTTTACATGTTAGCTTACAGATAAAACACAGCAGCGCTAACAAACCTGTTGATGCCTCTCAGGCGGAGCTCCTTGCCAGGGAGGCTGAAGTCTCCCAGGTAGGTGTGAGCCAGGCACTTGATCAAATCCTCCTCCACGCCTCCTGCTGTGGTTACAATAACATCCACCTGACGCAGAGGAACAGATTCTGAGAAACCGGGTGACTGATTTAGAGCTTATGTGGATCGTTACATAAGACGTGTCATTTTGTACCATTTTGTGCTGCGCCAAATAGCGGATGCTTTCTCTGACTCCGGAGCTGATGAGGTTGGAGGTGTACCCCAGGAAGATGGTGCAGCCTGACTTTGGGGTTTCCGACTCATTTCCTTCCCCTTCCTCCACTGGTTCAAGACGCTTCTCGATCTGTGATGGTCAAAATCATTGCTGAGCAACAGATAAATAGATATTGCAAACATACAACGTGGATCACTGTGGCAACAACCACACCTTACAAGTGAGGCCAAACACAACAGCGTCGAGCAGCTGGCTCCAAAACCACCGCTGGCTCAATGTCAACTTCATCAAAGTCAACAAATTTGTAATTTTACACTCCATCTCCAAGTTTTGAGGTAAACATAACGCAGTAGAAAAGTCAGGTTGGATTGTGGGTGTGACACATGTGCCCAGTCTGGAGTGACTGATAAGTTTTTTGAATGAGGAGGGCGAGTAAAAGTCTCTCAGTATCAGTGGAGCAAGACTCCAGGAAGTTAAAAGCTTTTAGGGTTCTTTGTTTTGTTTTTTTAAAATAGTGACATATTCATATCAATATGATCCCTATGATTTCCATCAATAGGACTCCTCTTGTACTGCAGTGGAAGAAGAAATGCCAAAAGATCCACATAGCATAACCTGGGCAAGCAAAACCAAAACTACTATAAGACAGGAGAACGTGTGGGCCAAGACACCTTGTAGTCGTTTACTGAAAGTTAATAACCCCCTCAAAGGCATTCCTCTCACCATGGTGTTGATCTCCTGGATAGCCAGGGCTAAGCTGCTGGCCTGGAAGCCCGTGGTGAGGTAGGACTTCAGCACTGCATGGAGATCGACTCCCTGGTTGAAGTCGTAACCTCTGATTTTCGGCATGTCCTCGGGGAGATCGCAGCTAGGCTTCAGGACAGCCTCCATAGCAACTGAGGGGGCCTGGTCTGCCATCTTTTCTGCAAAAGACAATCACCAAACAGAGGCTCTTTGAGATTTCCACAGAGATGGGCCTTCTTGGAGGTTTTCAGCATATTTTAGGTTAAATAAATAAATAAATAAATAAATAAATAAATAAAACACACACTTGCAGATCCAGCTTATTCAGGATGAGATTCATTTGAATGTGCAAATGTTGGGAAGAACATTTTCCTGAAACATTTGGTTACTGGAGTGTTTGCATGTAAAGAAACTAAAGTTAGTGGATTCCTAGTAAAAATTTGAGTAACTGAATTCCTGGAAAGGCTAGCAGCATGTTTCTAAGGTGGATGTCCATCCTGCAGATTCCTTTAAAGTGCACCTCCTGAAGTTTTCCTGATTTTATATTCATCATTCATTACAGTGCTAAAAACCTCATAGTAAGGTCAACATATGTAAAAGTAATCCGTGTGAACCAGAAGTGGAGACTATAGACTGCTTTGTTTCTGCTATTTCTTTTTGGGCCTCTGAATGATGCCAGTGAGGGAGGATGTCTTAATCAGAATACTTTATTAATCCCGAAGGAAATTAGGGTTACAGCAGGCAGCACGCTAATGGCGCATGCGCACTTACAAAGGAACCTTCTGACCAACTTTACACAAACATCACATTGGGGAGACATGTCAGAAAGGTAGGCTGATAGGAAAAAAACAACGAAAATACATAACATGAGGTAAGAGGAGGAGAAAAAAAACTCCACTCAGACTGAGCTCCTAGTGGGAGAACAGTTTGATAACAGAAAAAACACCTCAGCACAAAAAGCACATGACTATCAATACACCATAGAAACACAAGACAAGCAACAGGGGCGGGTAAAGGGTAAGAGAGAGCCGGTGTAGACAGCGCATCCGGTCCTGCAGCATGTCTGCGCTGGTCCAGTCGACTGCCATCTTCCCCGGTAGGGCACAAGCATCGAAGGCGTTTGGAAAGGGAGGGGGGATCAGTGTGTGCATATCAGTGTATGTGTGTGTGTGTGTGTTGTGGGTGTTGTGCGTCTGTGGTAGGAGGGGTGTGTGTGTGTGTGTGTGTGTGTGTGTGCGTCCAGAGTTCAGCTGAGACAGTGTCCTTCGCCCTGCCAGGCTAAGTAAACAGTCTTCCAGCCAACCCAGGTGGCCTTGCATGGAATGGGGGGGAACAGTCTAAACACAGTGTTATCAGGGTGTTTTGTTCAGCTCCAGCCTTGAGGCCGCAGCTGGCGCCGAAGGGGTCTCCGCATGAAGTGATGTGGTTTTTACTTTAGTGCGAACAACTCATATGAATTTCAAAGCTGTTCTAACAGTCCAACACTGGTCTCTCAATCTCCCGTTGGAGAGCCGTGAGCTTTCTATGATGTTATCCAAACTTACGTTCCGTGATGTTGTCATTGTTTTTGCTCAAAGAGCAGGTTCTGAGAACTCACCACCGCAGTGCACTTCCCAAGATTAATTAATTTGGTCAGCTCTGGCTCTGTGAACAACAGCTCCTCCCATCTGCTATTGAAACCTTCTGTTTCCGAGGGCAGCCAATCAGAAGAAAGCAGGTTTTTAGGGAAGCATTGGAGGCCAGGTACAAGATAAAAAAATGATTATTTTAACTGTTATTTACATAAAGATACTCTAGTAAAGCCCATAAGTAAAAACATGGAGCTGGAAATGAGCAGATAGCAGGTCTGTTGTATATTCTCGTCTCTGGTGGCTCAAAATCTCTTTAATTTCATACCGTAGTTGAAGTGGAGGAAAATTACTTTAATAAGTTTTTGAGGCGTGCAACAAAAAAAAACAACTATGTATATTTATTACCACAGCACTGTACTGCAGTTACATTGCTATAGATCTGCTGCACAGAGACATACTGCACAGTTTACTCAACTATGCTGTAACTTTACTTGTTAAGACTTCACATAAACATATTGCGAGCTTATAAAAATCAGCTGTCTGATTTTATGAATACCAACACTGTCGTGAGAGGTGACTGGGCATTGATTTATCAGGATATTCTAATACTTTGTTTGAGGATTACATATCTGGTGACTTTTCGTGACAACACATGCTAATGTGAGAGTAAGCAGATGAATATTTTAAATGTAAATGCGACTTCTGGCCATCACATGGGTTTTGATCAGCTTTAAACAAAAAACTAACATCGATTTCACAGCCACAAAATATCTAAACTTTAAAAACCCTATGTTTAGATGTAAAATTCCACTTATTTTTGGAATAAATGTCTTTGTATAGGGACTAGCCTTTATTAAAAGAGCATATGGCGTTTAGCAGGTGCTACAACATCAATGAAAACATACAAAATCCATGTGATAGACGTTAGCTAGAAGCTAACTCTGAGTCAAACTAGCTTGAATCGCGACTTAACATCTAAAAGAGAAATGAAGACATACCTGTTCTTGAAGAGGCGTCAGGTGATGAAGAAGGCTGAGCAATAAACGGCTGTCACTACGCGCAAAAAAACAAATATTGAAGATTTGTATTCCCCTAAACGTCGCATGGATCGCCTGTGAGAAACGAGCTACTTCTACGGAAAGTGAAAAGGGACAAATGTGATCCAGGTTGCCCTTTTCTTCTTCTTCTTCAGTCAAGTTTAACGGCAGCTTGCATCCAAAACTGTTGCATTACTGCCAGGTTGCCCTTTTTTTTTTTAGCTACTCTACCTTTGTGGTCTTCACGGTGTTTTTCTTTCACATCTTCCGCAGATAGACAAATAGTAAAATTTTAGATTTTTTTCCACCCCTTCTTAGATCTCTACAGAATTCCGTGAACTTTCCCATTGTTTTGAGTGTCGGTCAGTCCAGTGAGAGCTAATCGCAAATCCTTTTTATGCTACACCCACCAGTTGCAGTCAATCATGATCACTAATGAGAAATTAACAGGCCTTGACTATTTCAAGTCATAAGACATTATAGAACCCTCAGCGCTACTTGTTAAAAGATTTAAATGAGTGTATGTACATATTGGGCCTGTATGTATACTGTTGACACTGTGTGGATTAGAGAAAATCCTAAATATAATATAACATAAAATCTTCTGTCAAAGTGCATAATCTTGGTTTAAGGGCAGACCACATCTCTGAAGCACAGCCTCCAGCAGTGCCTGTGAAGAGATGTGATGTTTATGACATTTCCACCACTGTGTTGTCTGACCTTTTCTATCACAGTCTTTGAACTGGCCCCAACAGCGAATTAAAAAACAACAAACAGGAGGGTACAGGTCAAAAGGGAAAGCCAGGAGCATCTCTGAGCAGATGCTCCTGTATAACCTGAGCTGTTTAGATCAGGTAAGTGACTGGTGTAACTCATTTTTCTGCTGCTAACTTTGGTGTCATAGGAGTATGTTTTTGTTGTTTTTCTGTTTTTGCTCCCAAGACAATGTCAGGAAAGATGTGCAGCAGCAGCAGCAGTGTTATTCAGGCACAAAAACTAGTGGATCAACTTCGGGTAGAGGCAAGCATGGAGAGATTCAAGGTGGGTAAGAATCTAAATCATCTGCTAATTTGCTTTATAGAGGTGGGCAGATTGATATAAAAATTAATTGTATTGATACCAATGCTGGTATCGGTATTGGATTGAGACTAAGCATGATATGGTCGGTATTTGTTTCCATCCTCTACGTTCAGTATGTAGATCACTCAATTGTATTAAATTAATACTTTTGTGTGTGTGGGGGGGGGGGGGGGTTAAAAAAAACCTATAATTTAAACATGCACTATGAATAATGTCTTAATCTTTTTGTGTTTATTGTCACATCAATTTTATTTAAAGCCTGCGGCACATTTAAACAACAGAAGCAGATTCAGAGTGCTTTAGACACATACACATTTACATCCCAGGTCTCCCAAAAACAGTTACAAAATACATAGAAATCTGAAATGGTCATTTCAGTGTTCATTAAGATGTGTTCAGAATTTGAAAATGTATGATTCATCTGGTTGAATTTATGACACACTGGCCTCCCGACATAAGCTGCCGACATAAGTTAAAGGTATCGGTATCTGTATTTAGCTGGTATTGGATCAATATTAATTTTTAGTATCACACATGACTATCATTTTATACTTTAATTGCTAAATTGCCAAAGTACTGAATATATATATGTATTTTTTATAAAAACTTCCCATGCTCACTGTCCAACAGTTTTTCATACTTGTGTCTAAAATCCAGTCAACTCTCTGCCCCTGCAGATCTCTCTGACAGCAGCAGATTTAGTCCAGTACTGTCAGGAGCACAGGCGCAGTGACCCCCTGCTTACCGGCATAGCTGCTTCATCCAATCCCTTCAAAGATAAGAAGACCTGTTTGATTCTTTGACAGCTCCCAGACGGCGCTGTGAGGAAAACCTCTGTCCGAGAACGCAACCACGAACATGTACTGTGTAAAAGATACTACATGTTCTCATCTGGAAAATCACGAAAGAATCCACACACTTGATTTTTAGAACTTTTAATGCTGTCTTCTGTGGAAACAGTCTCTCAGCATGTTTGTAAATGGATTTTTGGTCAATAGTAAAAACACACACAGCATATGGACACAAATAATAACACTTTCCTGACTGTATTCAATTAAATAGCTATAGAAATACAATCAGTTTGTCACAGAGCAATAATTAGTTTACTGTACATGAAATGTTTAAGTAATTATTCTTGTATAATGCCAGTTTACATATGAGATTCAATAAAGGTATTATAATTACAAACATTTACATGTCTGTGGTTTCAGTGCTGTTTGAACACTTAAAGTGTCCTTAAGAGTGATTCAGTAAGTTTTGGCACAAAATGAACATTTTTGGGGTAAACAATGAAAATAAACATTTGCTTTTCCTTCCATAGAAAAATCTTTTCAGTGGATTAAACAAGATAGAAATAAAAAAAAATAAAAATATAATGTGAGGGTTTGTGACAAGACTAAAATACCTGAAATATCTTCCACCACATATTTACAACTAAATTAAACAACTGAAAGCAGTCATTTCAAAGTAGTTCACTTAAAAATTAAAAATAACCTGATTGGTCATCATCTGTCGTCATTTCTTCCCTTCTGTGTTTGTCTGTTTACTCAGCACTTACATGACTGTTGATGTAGCCAGCCTTCCAGGCAACGGCAGCTTCTTTATTTACCTTTGTTGATTTGTATAGAGACACAGAACAACACAACAAAGACCAGGGTTCCTGTTTTCATTGTTACCATGTAGTTGCTTCCACTTCATTTTCGAGGCCTCCACACTTGCACCCTGACGTCACCGGACGCTATAGCGAGGACTCCGGCCTCCACGCTCAGCTGAAAGTTTTCACACAGTGCAGTGAGAGAAACAAGAGGGAGAGAGAAGACACATGAACGATGAAAAGAAGCCCACATTAATAAAGTTAAAATATCATCACTGATGCCCAGAAAGAGAGAACTGTCAGTACTTTTGCGATCACTAACATTGAATCCCTCCAAAACAGTTCAAAATGTGTCATCCTTGATCAGAGTATGACCTCCCTAAAGGAAACTATAGCAACCCCTTCAGCTACTGCAAAACTGACAGATCCTAACCAAAACCAGAAAGAGAGCAAATATAAAACCAGTTTTAAAGTCTCTGCATTGGCTTCCTGACAAGTTTTATACGGTGTGTGTTTGCTGGGTTGTTGATTTTTTTTTGCACATGTTGTTGTTCTGTAAACCATTCTGAGCTACGAAGTTGTATAAAAAAGTTGCTATATAAACAAAGTGTTGACTGACTGCACAGCACTCACCCCATGGACTCCAGTTTGATAGTGCAGGGTGCTTAACGTCCTTGGAGGCGCGCATGGTATATGAACCTGTAGCGCAGGCGGAAAAATTACAATTCAAGACTTTCAAGACATTCAGTAGCAAAGTTCCAGCAGCTTAAGGTAACGAAGAATTGTCTCACCTTGACGGTGCAATCAGATGAACAGGTGTAGAGGCTACCGGGGGATCTGTGGATGCCGGTGATCAGAGCTGTGTGCCCCACATCAAACTGAGAGACAGGCTTTAAGGTCCCCGCCTGCATGGAAAAGGAGTGGAGCATGCCGCCGTTGTCTCCTGCCCATACCTCACAGCCACTGTAGCTCATGGACAGCAGGTAGGAGCTCAGCTGTAAAGTGGTGGGGTGGGTGGAGTTAGTGGCTTGGTGTAAAGATGGATATGAGTATGTTTACAAAAACACAAGCTCTTCAAGAAATCTACCCGAAGTCTCTTCAAGCCTTTGCCCGCTCTGCGGTCATAGACAGCCACAGTGCAGTCTTTGCTCCCTGAGATGATGTATTTGTCATCTGCACAGAGGCACATTACGGCGTTACTGTGCATACGGATGCTTTTCACCAGTGGTGCAGCAGCTGTGGACAAAAACAGACAGAACCCACCTCAGCAAGTCATTTGTCTATATAACTGCTTTGTATTTACTAAACTCTTGACTCTCATGTGCACTTTCTACACAGCAAAACAAGCTTCATATAAATCCCTCTCACCTCTGGTGTCATACATGCTGACCCGCTTGTCAAATGTACCAGCCAGCAACATGTCGGGCTGACAGGACAAGCAGAGAACAGCAGCCCCGGTCCTGATGAGGGCCCTATCTGCACCTCCTGCCTGCAGGTCCCACAGCCTCACAGTGCTGTCAAAGCCCCCTGAGGCCAGCAGAGGTCCTTGAGATGCCAGGCACCAGACCCAGCCTCGATGGCTGCTAAAATCACCCTGCCGTCCCATCGTCTGCAGCAGCGAGCCCAGCTCCAGATCCCAGAGCTTTACGTTCCAGTCTCTGGAAGCTGTGGCACAGACCTTCCCCTCTCCCCCAAGAAGGAGGACCGAGTTTACATGGGCAATGTGGCCTGTAGGCAGGGTAATGCATTCCAGCGCTGGTGGTGGGCTTGGACTTCTTGCCTCTACATGTTGCCCATTACCCAGATTCCTGTGGTCTGGCAAGTCTTCTTGGTGATTAAGAACTGCGTCTCGGCCCTCGTTGGCAATAAAAACCCTTCTGTGGTCCATTTCTTCTTCCATTAGTGCTGCAGCATCACCCTCTAGTCTGTCTTCAAGCTCTTCTCTCAATCTCGCTACTTGGTCCCCACCTAAGACGTGCTGCATTTCACCCTCGTCACCTTCCACTGACACCTCCATTGCCTCATCCGCACCATAAGCAACCTCCTGCACTGCCACTGCCACTCCGACCTGACCCTCTCCACCATCATCCTGGCCTCCCTCACCAGGCTCCCCATCCTGAGGCATCGCTTGCTCCCTTCTCTCCTCATCCTCCTGGTTTTGTCTGGCTACATGCTCAACTTCACCCGACCAGCAGGTTATGAGCTGTTCCATCTGCAGGCAGGCACCAGGCCAGTCAAAGTCCTCCCTTGGCCCCACTGGAAAAGCAGCTCTCAATCCCACCAACCTCTGTGCTCGGAGCTGCCAGGAGGTTCTGTCCTGCCCCACGTTACTCAGCGCATGGCAGACCTGAAACACGAAGGGGAAGGCATTGAAGAACATTTAAACATCTGCATGAGACAAATGTGGCCATGTGCCAAACATCTGTATTTTCCTCATTCATCTTTAACCCTTTCCCCCCCCTTTTGGACGCCTGCTATGGGTAATTTTTGTTTCTCTTTGTTGACCTGAGCAGTTTCTGCCATATTTCAGGGCTGCTTCCAGAAGTTTGCGAGGGTGATCTCTGCCCATGCAGCTTACTAGGGATACCCTTCGAAAAACACAGTGCCCATTCTAATGGTTGTCAAACCAGGTCTTTATTGACATATACAGAGGTGTTAAAACTCATCTTTAAAGATCCCGGGGAGCCCATCAAATGTTGTCTTTACAAAAATAATCAACCGTAAAAAAGGCTTTCAAACAAACCTTTGGCAGCACGTTGACTACAAAGTGAACAGGAAGATATGAGACAATGTGGGTTAATATCTCCCATGGCAAGGACAACAAGCCACTGGACTCAGCTGAAGGTGAGGGGCTGATATCTGCTGAGGATGAGTGGCTGGTGGTCAGCAGACTGAGAAGATTAGATAAACACAGATTAATTATTTTCTTCATGACACTGTGCCACATGAAAACCCAGCTGACTGTGTGAGGCTCACCCATGCAGGTCAGGCCTGGTGGCTTCAGTGCTCCTCACCTGGTCAGGAAATGGCTGCTCACCGCGTACACCTGCCTCGCCTTCCTGCAGCTTATCCCTGACCTCAGACATCACCTTTCTCCTCCAGAAGGCTAACTCATGGACCTTAGACTAACTTTATTTTGTGTTTTAATAAAGGTGGAGCTCTTTAAACTAAGCTTAGCCTCAACTACACTGATGATGTTCGTATTCAGGGAAACTCTGCCTGAGGAAAGCTTTAGGTAGCCGTCACAAATGAACGCTTTCCTTTCCTTGATAGCTGCTAACTGCAATAGAAATACGGCTTTAAAACGCCCAGATAGCGGTTATCTTCCAAGTGTTGGCTGCTACTCCCTAAAAACAAAACCTGAAAGCGTTTACCGCTTCTTAAAACTTACCGCCTGAGTCAGCGTTACTAAAGCGGAATATAAATCGAATTAAAGGCTAATGTAAGGCAGAAGCACCAATTGTTGTTTCTGTCCTATCATCAAACACACACACACACAAAAACATTCAAACGACAGTTCCGATGTCGTCATCAAACTGTGCAGCAGAATTACAATTCTATTGGTTGCGATTGGATCAGCCGGTATGAGGGAGGGGGACACCCTCATCGGTGATTGGTGGATACGTTGTCAACGCGACCATCACAGGGAAGACTTTCCTAAAAGCTTTTGCCCGCTATATATTATCAGTTTTTGTATTTCGCGTGATGGAGGCTTTCTAGAAAAGTTAATACATTTATTTCTGGAATAAATGTATTGAAATAAAATAATATACACACTTACATACATATACATACGTGTATACACACACACACACGTATACACACCTATACACATGTGTATATTATGTATACTGTATACATAATATACACATATGTGTATACAGTATACACATATGTGTATATTACACACACACACACACAC
>NW_024582924.1:153759-170946 GCF_018398535.1 Haplochromis burtoni
CAGTCTGGTCTTGCAGTCTCGGCTGACTGTTCTGTCTACCAGTAGCTGGTGTTTTGCGCCTCCATATATATATATACACATGTGTGTATGTATATGTATATACATACATATGTGTGTATGTATATGTATATACATACATATGTGTGTATGTATATGTATATACATACATATGTGTGTATGTATGTATATGTATATATATACACACACATACACATATATACATACATATATATATATATATACACATAAGATTATGGCTCTTAAAGTACCACTCTTATGACCGACATTAAAGTAGTATGCGCCTATTTAACACCATATACAGTTTACACATGACAATTTTATTTCTTATATGAATGAATTAATTTTAACTGTCATAAACAGGATATGACAAGTAATAATAATAACTGTAGTGCATTAAAACATTTACAGCAGGTGCCACATCCGGTCTTTAAGTAATGACGTATGAAGCATGCTTCCGGGTTAAAACTAATTATCAAGGCTGTTGTGTTTTTAACATGTTTTACTGCTTTGTGTCTTGTTTTATTTAATCTGAACAAGCCCCTAATTCAGTGATCACTGTCGGCCTCTCTCGGTTTTTATAACCACTGTTTGTTTTAAAGCTCAGTTCTTAAAGAGAGAGAAGCACTTTGAAGAGCTTCTCTCAAAAAAATGTTTTAGGGTCTTTAGGGACTTTGAAATGATGGTGGTTTATGTGATCATAGACAACAGAAAATTCTGAGTCAACTCAAAGCTTATAGAAAAAAACTTTTATTTTCCCCTATTCACAAAAATTAAATAAAAAGAGACACACCAGATTACATCCAACCTGCACCACAGTTCAGCAAAAGAAAAAAAAAAAGAAAAAAAAAAAAGGTAATACATGAAATTCAACTGCTGGCCTTGATATCAGATTGAAACAAAACTTCTGAATTTGTCTTCCACGTTCTTCCCTCCGGTATGCACCAAGCACCACCTTGTCCTCAGTACAACCGTGTCAAATTTAACATCATCAGATGGTCCGCTATAAAACAACGAAAACAAACTGTTCTTTAAATAAAAAGAATAAAAAGGAGAAAAAAAACTTTTAAAGTCCAAAAAAAATTTGTGCATTACAGCACAAAAACATAACATAAAAAACAAAATAAATAAAAAAAACTTCTCTTTTTTTTTAAAAAGGGAAAAAAACAAAACAAAAAACAACCTGTGGACAACTTGTATTTATGTATCAACAACATGGTGAGATGTGGCAAAGCTTTTTATTTTCTTTTAACTAATTCTTTGTGGCACAGGAGCTGCAAGCATGCTGGTGCAGCCTGTGACCAGCAGGGGGCCACCTCATCTCTCAATGGCTGCCTTCCAGTTAAAGCTGCACAGGATGCCCTCAGTTATTCACACTGTGGAGTGCTGCGGCTTAAAGTGGCCACATTAATTAGCAATAAACAAAACTACCAGAATTAAAGGGTTTATTCTAAAATACATAATCTACAGACAGAAGATGATGTGAATCCAACTTTGATCAGGCAGGAGCATGTGTTAGAGATGTCCATCAGGCCTCAGACTGATTGGCGACCTCCGGTGGCTAAATGTGAAAAACCTTCAAACCAGAAACTAAAAACATTTGCTGTCAAAGTAAAAACCGGGCCTTACTGATGCAACAATTTCTTTTCTGTTTTTCCCTTCTGTCCTTTTTTACTTTTACTATAAAGGGAACAGTTTCAGTTTCTGGTTAGTGGTGAACTTGGCAGTTTCACCAGCAGTGAGCAGTCTTCAATAGAAACTATGGACACAAGCCACCTGGAAGTAATCAAAGCAATTTCGAGGTTATCACTAGAACGCTGTATAAACCCCCTTTGTGACAAATTTCCATCTGGCAAACGCCAGAAAACACTCGTGAAATAGACATTTTTCCTCTAGCGACCGGAGGTTGCCGGGGAGACCCCTGACCGGTCTCTTGCCCTGCGTGGGTAGGATCTTAATCATCATCTCTGAAGCTTTTGTGCACCCTGTCCAGCTATTAACCACCAGGCAAGTGGCCTAACTTTACTCCCAAACATAACTTTTCGAGTAGGGCTGGTGTGAAATTATGTCTAAAAAGTACTCCTGGAAACACCAGGCAAACAGCCATATACAGCTCCATTACAACCGTCCACACCATGGACAGTGATGAGAAGATAAAGCAGAGTAAGATAACCAAGATGAGGGAACGTACTATCAGGACTCAGTCTGTTTATCCCAGGCATATCCTACACAGTATCAACGGGTGAATATATGGCAACGACAATCACTAGTTTGATCATAAGCTGGAGAAGTACCTTATCAGTCCAGCAGCGCGTTGCATTGCCATTGACAAGCACTTATAAAGGTGGGTCCCTAAAAAGGGACCAGCTACTAGAAGAACAAGAAAAACGAAAGGAGCAAGACCTGTCAAAAAGCATGCAACATTCATGACAAGGTGAAGCCTCGATGGCTCCAACAGCCATCACTTAACAGGAAGCTGTAATGAAAACTACAGGGGGCGAGGGGGGAGCGACATCCTCAGACACAGGTATGGATTGACGACTGCAAAAGAAAAACACTACAATTAAGATGTCTCCCTCCACTTACATCCTAATCAGTCCATTTTATAAGGAGCTACATTATAAAACTATGTTAAGAGGCCTCAAGTCTTACCAAGTCATCGTATCATTGCTTAACATTATCATTATGCTTACCTCGGCAAGCCGTTAACAGTCCTAAAAATCACTTATCAAGACAAAACGCTAGGTTTCAAGTTCAGTATATTACTGTATGCCTTACATTAGAAATTCTAAATTTATTACAAAAGAGAGAGAGAGAAAAAAAAGTGCATTTATACCAGTAAGAACCAATTCATTCTTGGTGATGTCTTATAGCTCTGTTTTGCAAATACTCTATTTAAAAAAAAAAAGAAAAGAAAAAAGAAAGCAGCAAATATGATTCTCAGCTTGCCTACAGTATTTAAACTCCTGTTGCAGTGTTGGTTTTTTCCCCAAACAAAAATGCGCACGGGTTGATTAAACCTGCCTATAATCTGCTCTTCGCACATGTGCGCGCTGCCTCCGTTTTAACTACATGGACACTGATTAGACAATATGCATGAAAAGGGAGGATAAAAGAACCACGCACGTAACGGCTTTACGTTATGGCAAGCCTCCCCGTTCGGACGACGACTAGCGCGATAAATGGAGAAGGAAAAAAACAAAACGATACAAAAACAAAACCCATTTACTCTAACGTGCATCACTTAAGAGGTGATCGTATGCCATGCAATATTTTGGTACTGCGGTGGTAAAACCTTAAGAGGACAGATGTACTGCATCTCTTTGCCTCCGACAAGGGAAGGAAAATAGCTACAAGCCTGAAGATTTTCAGCAACCAAGGGAAGAGGAAGTAAACGTGAAACGGAGGGAGAGAGGAAAAGAAGAAAAAGACCCATGTGTATGCACACGAAATGCTTTGATGATTTTTGCAGTGAAAGGTGCAAAAGAAACTGTGTGCACATTGTTACATAGTAAAAGCGCCTGTTTTTATTATTTAGCCTCTGGCACGAGCCTGTTTAAACACCTGTGTGGGGTATTTGGGACTGTGGCACCCTATGCTGTTTCAGATAATTCCTTTTTGTTTTGTTTTTAAAAGTGTACCTATCTGCCACCCCCCCTCCCCTCCCAGCCGTCATCTATGTCAGACTAATTTAAAAAAAAAAAAAAAAAAGAAAAAAAAAAAAATCGAGGAGGGGGGGAGGTCAAACTTGGCCTCCGTTTTGCCCTCACCTACCTAGAATCCCTGCGGTGCTGTTGGCGAAAAGTCACTTTTGAGCATTTTGGATTTAGTGAGGCGTTTTATCCGAGAGGTATGTGTATATCCCCAGTTTACCCTCCCCACACCCACCACCCTCCTCCCACCCTCCCTCAGAGAGACAAACAGGGCAACGGGGGAGGGGAAATGGAGGCTATCCGCAGAGTGGAGGGTCAAGGCCAGTCACGTCCCTCCAGCTCTAGTTTCTCCCCACGTTCTGGGCAGTGCAATGAGTTCCCCTGTTACCCTCCCCTTCATTAACCTGGGGGACAAGCAAACACAAGAACAGAGGAGACACTTTTAAACCACATCGTGTGAACAGATGCATGCAGAGCTGATAATGAAGCGGTTAAAGTGCGATTCTGGATCAGGAAAAATGATTTGGGAACAAAATGTATCATTGTTTATCAATGAGCTGGGTGTTTCATCACTTCCAGAGGAGGGCTGAGGGGTATTTCATTTGGGTGACATCATTTGGTGAACATACCTAACAGGTCAGTGTCCTGCGTGGACCAAAGGGGTGGCCGGGTTAGACGCCGTAGCAGGCTGACAGGCGCTCCTTCAACAGAGGAGGGAACTGCTCAGAGAACTGCTGCCAGTTCTCCTCTCCGACCTGGTCCTTGAAGCCATGCAGGATCTTGGAAAAACAAATGAGACTTGATAAATTCTGCAGCAGGCGTTCAAATCTGAAGGTCAGACTTTGTGGGCGAAGTCTTTCGCAGGCTGATAGCAGACTGTCTTATGGCAACATTAATGGTAGATTTTCTCACTGGGTTTCCGTGCTTGACAATCTCAGTTTGCAGCAACTGAAGCGAGATAACTTGATAAATCATAACGTGTTGCTGACATATTCAAACAGACTGGAAAATGTTAAAAGTCACCATAATATATGGAGGGGTGTCTGTTCACTGCAACATCAGTTTATGGTCTCAGTTGCTGGCTTCATGTGTTATTCAATACACAACACACTTGTTCTGACTGTAAAGACACTAAAGAGAGAGCTGTTCAGTTTTTTAAGCTAAAATAGCTTTGACATTTATATCACAAATAAACCAGCTAGTTAGCACTAGCTCTTTAGCTCCTCCTTACCGTCCAAATAAAGTCATGGACAGCATAACAACCACACGACGACAATCAAAATTAAAGGCAAAGTTTCATAATGGCAACCCACAAATTAATGTGTAACCTTAAAGTGGCATCATCCATTTTCAATATACAGTTTTTGTACATCTAGCTATGACCTTGCAACTGCAGCTGCATCTTGGGCCGAGCACCTAAAACTAATTTAAAGACCCCTCCACGATCTGGATTGTTCAAATTAGAGGCCTAATGTTTTAAGCTTTATCAAGAGGGGTTTCTAAGGCTACCATGGGTATTAAATGCACCCAGAATTGATTAGTATTATATTATAGTACTCATTATTGACTGATCAGCTTGACTTAGTGATGTACCACACTTCTCAGACTTCAAAGCCATCTGCACCATGCCGTCAGATTTCCGATGTCTGATTAATGATCATCATAGGTTGGTGACCCAAAACTACACAAGAGGGAACGTCTTAATCACAAACGCTGGTCCATCCTGCAGACTGTCACAGAAATATGATTTTTGATGAAGTATTTACCTTATAAAACATGTCCCTCAGGTCGTCCTTCGGGTTCACCCATGAGGCCACAGCATCACAGAAGAAAATAAAGTCCTGAACACAGAAGACTTGTTAACTCAGCACTTGCCAAAGTAGACCTCCCCTACTTCTCTAACCCCTTTAAAGCAATATCACCTTACCTGCACCACTCCTGCAGGGTTCACGCCGATCATCACACAGATTCCCCGGAAAGCCGAGTCCTTCTCCTCATTATCTCTTATATTCCTCAACGACGTGCACCTGTGAACAGGAGCAACGTGGCGACAGAAGAATGAGTTCAACTTGGGGGTTTTTGTTTGTTTTACAGCAGCTCCACTTTGAGCAATTTTTCAACTATTTTCAACTATTTTTAGTTTTTCAACTCTTTAAACTAACAAGTTAAAGAGTTTTTACTCATGCTGTGAAAGTAGAACATGAAAAAATCAATCATATATGGTAATATCCATACTGGGACTCACCATGGCCTAATGAAATGCTGCAGCTGTGGCGCCACTTCCTGAGGACACACGAAACCCAGCCTGCCGATCGTAATGGCTGCATAGAGCGACATAAAAGAAGTCTTCAATATCAGAATCAAATTTAAGAGACACACTTATCATCATTCTGTAGCTGATTGTTTACCTGTGTTTTCCAACAGAGTCTTGGGAGTGTTGGGTCTATTGATGATCTCCACCAGGTGTGGCAGCACCATACCCACATACGGCTGCATTTCTGCACCTGGAGAGCCACAAAGAAGAGGAGGAGGCAGTGAGCATCCTGCAGTGTGGATACAACATGGTAACGTCTCTAAGTGTGTTAAAGCCAGGAATTCATTGCCAATCAGGCACGAGACAGAATCGGACCTGCTTCAATCGAATAAAAAGGAACACGTGAAAAACCTAAAGCTGAAATATCAGAAATACCCAACACTGATTTAACTTTCTTCAGGGCTTCATTGGTCATAAGTTACTGAGAAGAGCTTTCAGGTCCTTAAAAAAAAAAAGAAAGAAAAGGGAGTGTCTGAACACTTATCAGCAATAAAACCATTTGCAGTTACCAAGCCCTTAAAACCTAAACAAGCCTTGGTGTCGTCTCTTACTTAAATTTAATAGAAAAACTAGTTTCTTACTAAACTATTAAATAAGATTTGTGAATAGTAAAAATCCATTTTGAGAATCAGGTTCTGAACACGTCTTTGATTCAAGTTTGTCTCAGCCAAAATATGTCGCCCACACTGAGGCAGAGTTTACAATTCCTGAACGTACGAGCTCAGACTGCACAGGCCTGCATGCAACATGTACTGTGAATGATCTGGATCAGAAAACATTATGGGAACAAAATGTATCACTTTGTGTCAATGAGCTGGGTGTTTCATCATATCCAGATACTGGGGGGTGGGGGGGACGACAGGAAAACCATCCACAATAAGATCTGTTACTTACCCATTTGCATGGAGATCTCCCCTATGGCCCAGGTGGCGTTGTTACACACGGAGATAAACTCTGGGTTCAGGTTGAGCCCAAGGATGGGCATGAACTCAGCTGGAGAAGAGAAATGGACACCAGTTACAACAATGATTCACAAACACACAGCTGGATATTCATTTCAGCCTCCTATTTTTTACAGCTCATCATTAAAGACATGAGCTCATGAGTGGCTACAACAATCACTAAATCTGGGTGTTCCCTGGTAATAAAATGAGAGGGCAGCTAGTAAATCAGTCAAAATGTGACAAAGTTGCTCTGATAACGCACGCTCACCAATACAGGGCTTCACGTGGAGGAAGCATGCCTTTGTTAGATCGCCCAGGAGAGCAAAGGAGCTCTGCCTCACCTCGGGCATGGTATCCTGCAGCAGAACCACATAACTTGGTGTTACACAGGGATCACAGAAAACTCAGGGGGAGAAAAAAAACACAAAAAAACAAACAGAAAAACTAGTTTTTGCATGTAGAAAAATAAAGAGAACTTCCACCACACCTGCATGCACTGGAAAAGCAGGGTCATGATGTTAGAGCGAGCCACAAGCTGTTCCACGTGTCCTCCCAGACCTTCAGCCAGGCCGCTCAGCAGATCCAAGGCCACAATCATGAAATCCTTGTCAGGAGCTTCATACTGGTCTGGATGCTGGTTGTACATCTATGTAGACAGAAAGAAAAAATGTGAATTTTTAAGCACCAGTTCAAGATTTAAAAAGACTCCACCACATTTATTCTATTCATGCTTGCTCTCTCACCATAGCCTGAGCAAGTGTCTTCTGGACTAATGTGACACAGCGCTGATAGACGGGCTCGCAGTAGGGCAGAAACCCACTTTGCAGGGCGGTGGCTACTGACGACAGACACTGAAAGACATCCGGACAGCACAGTTTTGTTTGGGTTTTCTTCTCCTTCCTCTAAATGACGTAAAGCATTTTTTCTTCGACATACTTGGACATGTCAAACAGAAAACAGGAAAAACCCTGTTTCTAAGCAGCGCTAAATTTACTCACCTCCAGCAGAGGGAAGAGATCCTTGTCTTCGTCCTTCAGCTCGTTCCACTTTGCAATAAGAGGGGGCATCAGCTTCTGAATGTACTCCTGAAAAAGCAACACAGTGGTAACAGCTCAGGCTTTCTGCAACAAATCAATGATTCCCTGTTATTAGTCTCCTCCCAAAGCTAAGCAACCCGATTGACTTGAGTAAATTCAAGACAAATATACAAGATCCAAATCTCAAACTCACAGGCTGATTGAGATGGTGACCCACTGAATCTGCCAGAGTTCCTATGGCATCATACAGGATGAGCAGATTCTTGTGCTGGTACTTCCCGAAAGCAAAGACCAGAGTGTCCAGAATGTAACTCAGATATGGCACCAGCTCTGTGCATGCCTCTTCCTCCAAGGTTGCAAATGCACTGAGAAAAAACAAGATAATGAAGGTCAATGCTGAATCTACACACACAGTCTTGTGGTCCAGGAATACCACAAGCAGGATGTGGATCAGAGTACAATATGGGAACAAAGTGTATCATTGTAAGTCAATGAGCTGGGATTTTCATCACGTCCACGTTAGAAGGGAACAAAGATTGCAGCGTGGCTCACCTGCAGGCGGCTTCCTGCACCTTCTTGTTGCTGTCCAGGATGCGTTTCAGGAGCTCCGTCATGAGCGGTTTGAGATATGAGTCGGGGGGCTGGGAAACCACCCAGTGTGCATAGCGACTCAAGGTCCAGCAGGCAATGGAGCGGACCAGGGCCTTTTTGTCACACAGACACTGGATGAGGTGAGGGATGAGCTCCGGCAGGTAGGGCACCATGCCCTGCATGCAGCCTAAGCACAGAGTGAAAGCACGAGTGAGAACGACACCAGACCTTCTGCAGTCAGCAGAGCAAATCTACTGATCCTAATAATCATTCGCCGGCAGTATGTGGCATAATGCAGCTCTTCCCTGTGAAATTCTGTCTCACACCAATGTGTACTTGCGATGTGCATCAATTTAGGCGTTATATCACGAGAAGACTGCACAGCTGATTTGCTTCAGAGGAGACGATACAAATGTAGGTTTCTCTGCTTTATGCCTCTTAACCAACACTCAGACTTCAGATCTCACTGCATACATGGAACAGAAGCAACTCAGTTCTGTTTTAGTACAAATCTACTACGTCACTTGTTGTAAACAGAAACCTCAATCGCAAGCTTAACTGATGCTTGCTTAATCCATCGCGCCCACTGCACTTCACACTGCTGAGGAGCAGAGCCTAACTCATACTTATTCAACCTTGCTGCAATAAAGAACGCTTCAGGAGCTCATTCCTACAAACTCTGTGAAACTAAACAACACTTCTTTCTGTGACAGGTTCATTCCGGCTCTCTTGCCAATCTGGGCAGTCATTAATCCATCTGCAAATCACTCTTTATTCATGCAAATTTAAAAAAATTAGGCTGAACAGTTTGTAAGATTGCATTTGCATTCCCCCTTTTGCTCATGAAACAGACCATTTACCTGCATGCAAAGCCCGACAAAACGTGATTGGTTATTATAACTCAGACATTCCAACACAGACATCACTTTATACAGATTACTTTTGACAGATGTGGTTCTGCATAAGGTTGGCGACCTAATTAGGCACCGTTGAGGGAATTCTAGGTATCAGTTGAAATGGGAAAGTACCAAATCCCAGTTCTGCATCCAAAAGATTTGAGAAGTCCCCTCTCTATGTTTCTGCCTCTTTCCCAATTGAGAAATATGAAGACTGCTTTAGCAATTTCAGAAAGAACAGTTTGACACAAATTACTTTTCCAATCAGGATTCACCACATCCGCAGATAATGCCAGTAACTTTGAATAAAGCATAGACGGCACTGTGGGGGTGATTTCTTAATCAAATCAGGTGTCCTGGTGATACCAACCCTGTGCTAATGAGGCATGACATTAGAAATCTATAATGTGTCCTTCAGAACACCAAGTGAATGTCTGCATGAACATGCAGACAGGCTTTTTGCACACTGCATATAATAAGGTTAAACCTCATTACTAGATCTCAACTAGGGACAGATAACTGTCTATGCATAAACTGGGAACATTTCAGGAAGGTGTAGCTCGGGTTTTTGCAGCTCTGACCACTAACCAGAAAATCTGTAGATTGCATGAAAAATGCGTGTCCTTTCATCTTACCCTCAGCTATGGCCCCCAACACCAGGATACCAGACTCCTTGATCACCCAGTCAAGGTGAAAGAGCAGGCCTTTCAGGAGAGGCAGGAGGTGGGGTAGCAACTCGTCACGGAACACGTTGGCCAGCACGTCCAGTGCTGCTGCAGAACATTTCCCTACATGAGAAAGAAAAGTTTGGTTACAACCTGACACCTAACCTGCCGTTTCTCTTAAATCACCTGAAACTACAGCAGGTTTAAGTTTTCTAAAAACTCACTGCATGTACTTCCTGAATGACATCCACATGTCCACTCACAGCTTAAAAGGTAATAGATCTGTGCTACATTTGGGAAGGGGCCAGTTGTCATATTAATACCTGATATACAACATAAATGGAAACCAAA
Source organism: Haplochromis burtoni (assembly GCF_018398535.1). Classification (NCBI taxonomy): domain Eukaryota; kingdom Metazoa; phylum Chordata; class Actinopteri; order Cichliformes; family Cichlidae; genus Haplochromis; species Haplochromis burtoni. The sequence goes on from NW_024582924.1 coordinate 164,229, forward strand.
GTACAACCGGTCAAGTCACTACACTCACATTCTGGCAAATAATGTGTTTCTCCACCACTTACGCAGATTCCAGTCAGACAGCGTGTCGTCATCGTCGTCGTCATCTTCCTCGATGTCCTCCCCCTCCTCCCCCTCGCCTCCTTCATGCTGCAAAGTGACCGTGCGCGACTTGTGGAAACGGGGTTTGATGTCCTGCTCGCTGTCTGGTACCGCCTCGTCCTCCTCCACGTCACCCTGGGGGAACGGTCAAAAAGCAGATTGATGGCAAAGAAGTACAGCTGGGTATCCCAAGCATTCAAATACCTACGATGGCACCCACCTTCAGTAGTATGATGTCTATCTCAGAATACTTCATCCCATTTACTAAGATAGGGATCAGTCTATATTAAAACAAGTGAGACAAAAGAGGATATCCTTGATTAAAAAAAAACACAGATGGAAATTCACACTAATAATAGGCACATACTAACAATATTTAACAAGCTACTCACTGCACTAGGTGTCCGGAGAGCACCTCTTTACAGATGGGTTGCTCTGCTAGAGTCAGCCAAAACTCACAGGCCTCCAGAGCCACGTTCTCGTCAGGGTCCTGGGTTCGCTGCAGCATGTACTGAAAAGCAGATGTTTGAGAATGGGAATGTGTGATCAGGTGAGTGGGAAGGGAGGAAAAAAACAAAAACCAACCTAAGAAGAAACTTGAGAGAAATCTGGATCAGAAACATTAGGAACTTGAGGTATCATCGTGCTTCAATGAGCTGGGTTTCTCATCACATCCAGATGGGCTCCAAGTTCCACATATTTACACGAAAATGTGGCGTACGTGTCCTTTTACTTCCACTGTGTGCTCCACAGCTGGTTATCTGGTTGTCCTAACACTCACCTGGATGATGCTGTGCATGTGGGGGATGAGGCGGTCGATGCGGACCTCCAGTAGCATGACCAGGGCTCGGCATACATTCTTCCTGACCTCAGAGTCCTCATCTGCTGCCAGCGCAAACAGGCTCTAACAAAGGAGAAGAGGAGCAAAAAGAAAGGAGTGTGAAGTAGGCACAAAACTAACACAGCAGCCCGACACCGAAGCACACACAAGCTCACCTCTATGAAAGTGTCAATGTTGTCCATCAGGGCTTGGGCTCGGCCGATGATGAACTGGTTCACGCAGGCTATGGCATGGGATCTGCAGAGCAACAAAAGCAATGATCAGACATTGTAGTGATGAAGAAACTGGTTCAAATGAAAATGCCTCAGATAAGAACCTTGTATAACTTACATGTGCCTTTCATTTAAACAGAAAACACCGGAAGGCTATAGGTCTACATAACGTAAAACAATAAATCTGCTAATAAATAAAGGAGTTATGAAAAGATCTGATCAGATAAGCACATTAAAACTCGCTTACATGCTCACAATGGTTCCTACCGTAGTATAAATATTGTAATGAGGAAGAAAACTTGCCACTGAAACCAATCGACACGACTCATAACTAACCATATACAGTCAGGCAAATGTTAGCATAAATCACACCCAGATTCTCTCTTTCTTGTACCTAATCTTGGGGCTGCAATGCTTGAAGAACTGAAGGAATTTGGGTATCATTATGTTGAGGGGTCTGTTCAGAGCGTCGCTGTCCAGCAGCTCCGATGAATCCTCGCAGATCTTCTGCAGTGCGCCAAATGAGCCCTGAGACACGGACATACACAGAGAAGCTGTCAAATCAAACGCAAACGTACAGGGACACAGAGGAGAGAACGAAGACCGCATCAGACAACAAGACCGGAGCAAACAAGTTCTGAATGCACTGCAAAGACTCTGCCTATCAGCTGAGAACATCTTTTTCATGTCAAGCACATGTGCGACTATGAAATCGTCATCATAAAAGGAACGACTGGAGATATTAGCTGCTCCAACACAGATATCACAACTAATCCTGCCTGATTTTCATCTGTTTTATTATTATTACTACTACTATTACGACATCTACTGCTCCATTTCAAAGTCCATGCAGAGCTATATCTGGTTCTTCTCAGGAATCATTTGCAAACTATGACTTTCCAGTTAGCCTTGTTGTGGCTGTCTGTGTGGGATGAATTCAAACTTATGTCTACTTCAAGAATACGCGCCTCATTCAATTGTCAGATACTTAAACCAGAGCAACTATCTAAATGAGTCAAATGCCAAACAGGAAGTGCAGACCTCGCACGTGTTGTAGTCCTCTGAGTTGAGCAAGTTGCAGAGCTGAGGCAGCAGCTCGGGCCATGTTTGCAGCTCTCCTTTGGAGGCAATAGTTGTGATCAGGATGCCTACAGGAGAAAACGCAGTTCAGGTCAGCTGTTCACCACTGACAAAGACCGCAACCTTTGGCCTATGCAGAAGCTCTGGATCAGACAGTATGAATACAAACACCTTCACAGACACTCAGATGGATTTTATGCATCATTTCCAGAGAGTAACATAAGGACACACAGGGATTAAACTGGTTACTCTGTGTGTAAACAGATGGAATATAAAGTTATAAAACCAACACAACCAATAAACTCACCAATGGTGGCACGAATGAGCGGCGAGGGATCGCCGATGTTGTTGAGGCATTCCTGCTTGATGAAGTCAGCAACGGCTGATGGGAAGTTCTGGTAGTGGGCTTTGACATTGTTCTTCAGTATCAGACCACTCAGAGAGCGAGTCGGCTCATCTGAGAAGAAGAGAGGGCAGTTAGAGACCAAGATGCCAAGCCATCAGCGTGTATTTGGAGTCTGATCACTACATCAAAGTGCACAACGTTTTCCACTACTCAATCCTGAGGACGTGTAATCCAACTCTTCATCTTACTTTAAAATCTGTGTGCCCTTCATTGTGGAATTCAGAGCAATCACTCTTAGTCAAAGTGGACGCAACAGTTTTTCTCAGTCTATTTCATATATAAACTCTTGCAAAGGTGGATATTCATATTCAAACTAGCTCCAAGTTTCAAATCATTAGATCAGCCAATCTAAAGGTATTCCCTGTGGGCCAAAAGACAGGCTTCAGGCTGCTCTAAGCACTCAGATCTCAGAGGTTTTTCCTACTCTTGGCACTCGCTCATGCCAGGAACAATATTATTTATACACACTCTGAACACAGAAGCACCACTCACCTATTATTATTATTATTTTTCAGACCTTCTGATTGTGAGGGACAGCCAATCAGAAGAAAGTCCGCTCAAAGAGAGCAGACTTACTCTAAAGGGAAAGGGATGAATGCAGAGCTGCTGCAAAGCCCGATGTAAAATCGATAAGGATTCATTTGAACTTTGAAGAGTTCAGGGCTGCTCTGGTAGAGGCATGAACAAATTCCTAAATTTTTACCAAATATAACAAATCTATATCCCTAAACTAAGACATGTTGTATCCAAAGCAACGGTGACAGCACGGTTCACGGTTCTATATACTTGTCCTGTTACATTTATTGGTATATAAATATATATAAGTGCTACGTTGATTAAGCAATTGATGCGTCACTGCTGTCAGTCTGTGAGAAGAGTACAAGTGGCACAATTCATTTTTTTGCCCCCTCACACAGTATAAACATGTATGCAAGGCCTCTGCTGGGAATGAGGCTCCAACACAATAAGTAACATTCGGTGCATCTAGCTATTACGTGCAACAGGAAGCACTAAATTCTCACCATAATGGATCAATGATCTGAGGGACATAAGACGCACGTGCCAAACTACTCACCTTCAGTTTTGAGTCGTGTAAGGACAAAGATGAGATAGTTGTTAAAGTCAGGGAACTGGTTGAGTTGTTCGAGTTTCTGAAGTGGCAGTTAAGGATCATTTCACTTTCAAATCACCCTTTTAGTCTGAGCTTTACTTGGCTCAGACTGAAAGGGCTTCTTATAGATTACTCATTTATGTTAATCGCACAGATGTGATGTGACATTTCCTCCATCATGTATTTTTGGTCAAAAATATACTGTAAGTGAAGAAAAGTAGACAGTATAGATGCACTTAGTCCTTAAAGATGACTGAGGTGTCATGTCACAGTTGCTACCTCGCCTTTGCTCTCGCAGCTCCTACAAAATCCTCAAACACTTTCATTGTTATACTACATTAAAAGCAATAAAGGATCAAAATTTAATTAAATACCATTAACCAGTTTTATTATGCACACTCAGAACAGACTGAAGTAGGATACTTGTTGGACAGCTCTCTGTGTGACTGTGTTAGGTGACTGGGAGTCTTTGAGCAGCTGTAGGACCTGCTGAAGTCCCTGCTCATCTGGCTGCCACTCCATCCTGACACACACACACACACACACACACACACACACACACACACACACACACACACACACACAAATTAATCCACATTTCTCTTTAAATTCAAAGGAAAATATTAAGAAACACGTAAGCAGGTGAGGTCTCTGGATCAGACAGTATGAATACAAACACCATCAGCAACAGGTCAGATGTTTTTTAATGCATCATTTCCAGTCGACATGCACGTATATAGTTGATATAGACAAAAAAGAAGGATGCCTGTACATAGAAGAACAAATCTCCACACAGGAGTAATGCAATGGACCTGAAACTACCACAGGATGCCAATCACGTTGTACATTTCATCAGATGGTCTTCTGCTGGGCTTTTATCCAATCAATCACTACTTAAAACAAGATACCTCTGCTTAATGACATGCAAAGTTATTGGAACCCACTGAGGGTTTACTGTAGTTACTTAATGCATGCATGCACGAAACAGCTGAAGGAGAAAAGATCAGTTCTAAAACAAAACCGCGCAGGTGTCGGTTGGGAGCTCTCTGGCCGCCTTCATAGTGGGTTAAAGGGTGAAACGACCCGGCGGCACCGGGACTGGTCACCCCCCGTCAAACACCTAAAACCCTAATTGCAGCATGCGGCACAAAAACGAGGACATCAGACAACAAGACCAGCTAAAATCTCTGTGACCCGGCTTAACTGCTCCAAGTTAATCCTACCCCCATCCCCACCCCCACCCCACCCGGTCCTCCGGTCTGAGTTGCGGAACCGCGTTGCGCTTCGATATTTTTTTTTCGCTCGAATTTCAACGCAATGCCGTAACACGTGGGCCCGAGCCGCGCGGTTAGCCCGTTTTGGGAGGTAGAGGGTCACACTCACTCAGCTGTGGCTGGTCAGAGTGAAGAGGGGGAAAAAAAGTTGTCAGGAAATGAGTTAGCAACGAAGCAACGATCGCCATGTCCGGCTCCAGGCTCATAATCATGTGGTTTACCTTTACAACATTTAGCTTTACTGGCTAGTTTTCTCCAATTATAAAATCCATTATCGATTAGCTCGTAGACTGTTTGCGCTATGGACAGCTGACCCCACTAATACCCAACCTGCCCTTCTTGCTAGGGCCTGGTCGACAGGGCAGTTCCCGGCTGGAGGCTCACAATGTGGTCGGCATGAAAACAAGAAAATTCTGCCGTTAGCTATCCAAAGAAAGGGCCGAGCTGAGCAATTATTTTGCAGAACAATAACAGCCATGCGGTCGTTTTAAACATAGCGGTTAAACATAAGGATGTCAATCAGTATTGGGTAATAAGTAGGTGAACACGCTTTGTAAGCAGGCGCTAGCCGCTAAATCGTCAGGCATCGGAGTTCGACTCACTCTGCTAATGCTAATACTGCTAGCCAGGCTAATGCTATTTAACTGAAACTTGCTTTGATTTTGTAAAACGCCTTACCCGATGAGTAGGAGTGATCGAGGTATTAAGAATTCGTTGTTAAAGTGCAACCCTATTAGGAGTGTACGTACAATATTAACTTGAAAGTTGAATAATCAGTACTGGGCCGCTCTTCTCTTCTTCTTCGTAGCGGTTCCTCTTGTTCAAATGAGCACGCCGATTGAAATTGACCCTTGGCGGCTTCCGTCACACATTTGACTGACTACGCGAGATTTGTCGTGGACTGAAAGGCAACTAGTTTTACTATCCATATTTGGTTAAACATAAATAAAAAAAAAATACATTATTATACAAATACAATAACAATATATAATACCATTAATAAATACTACCGCAAACAAAAAATAAGCATTTTGTTTTAAATAAACGTTGTATGCACACAAGTTTTTTTTAACTAAAAATGGAATTAAAGACGACCTAAAAGATGGATTGTGCATTAATTAGGAGTTAAATGTAGAAATAAATGTAGTATAAATGTAGTTAACTGCACAGAAGTTCGTTTTTTTCTTTCCTTTAGGCGTCAGCACAGCAGAACATCTGCCACTATCTCACTGTGTTCCAAGCTCCCCTGTCACACCAACCCTCTGCATTTCCTCCGTCACTACATTCACAGATCTTTTCTGTGGTCACCTTCTTAGCCAGATCCATCTTCAACACCATCCTTCCTCTGTAAATGTCCAAAAAATCTTAGCCTTGTGCCTCTAACTTTGTCTCCAGTGCTGTCCCTCTAATCTTGTCCATCTTCACTTATTTTTGTTGTTGCTACCATCTCCAAACAGTACATGATAGCAGGTTACTACCATCTTGTAAACCTTCTCTTTTGCTCTTGCTGCTATCCTTCTGTCATAAAGCATCCCTGACACTCCTCTCCACCCAACTCTGATCTTAAAACTGCAATCATAATCCAAAATATACTTTTAATCTATCTATCTATCTATCTATCTATCTATCTATCTATCTATCTATCTATCTATCTATCTATCTATCTATCTATCTATCTATCTATCTATCTATCTA
>NW_024582924.1:170966-194870 GCF_018398535.1 Haplochromis burtoni
TATCTATCTATCTATCTATCTATCTATCTATCTATCTATCTATCTATCTATCTATCTATCTATCTATCTATCTATCTATCTATCTATCTATAACAACCAACTTAACCATGTGTTACAATTATGGCCTTTTGGGTTTTGTTATTAAGTGTAATCTCTAATCATTACACCTAAATTGTGTGTTACACCATATTCCTCCAGCATGGTGTTGCTTAAACAGTCAATATTAGTAATTTAAATCAAATGTGATGGCTGTACATGTATTTGACAGACATTTTATTTATCAAAATATAAAGTATATTGTACAACAATGTAAAAAACTAAGAAGGATGTTAATATTTCCAACACACTCAAAATCATTTAAAAATCAAATTCAAAGGATTGTCATTTACCCCACAACCCAGATTGGATTGGAATAGAGTGGATGGATGGCATTTACAGAGCATGTGTGTGAGTAAATAGCAACAAATTCAGACTCTATTTCCAGTGACTTCATACAGGTCATGGATATGATAAAATCAGATCCAGTGTTACCTAAAGATGCTTTATGTGAAAAAACAAACAAACATCTGTTTAAAGCACAGTTTTATAATTGTACAGATAATTTTTTATTTTTATTGAGTTTCCTGAGATACTTTATAATACCATAAAGTGTTTTAGCAGGTGGTGTCAGTATAATTTGTCACTCTGTGCACTTTGATTAGGGTTAATTCGAAATAAATTGTAAACTACTGCACATCTTGCAAATGTTTCGACTCTTAAAAATACTGCTGTTGGTGTTGTCATAGTCAGGCTCAATGCTGGGCAAAATGTGGGATGCAAAGCGAGTCGACTTTAACTAAAATAGAAAAAGTATCCAAAAAATAAACAATAAACATGATATGATTAGATGGAACAAACTAATGCAAAAGCTGAAAACTGTGACAGAGAGAGACATAAAATCAGCTTCAGCAGACAAATTTTTCCAGTGACCCAAATGCACTGCAGGCATCTCAAGAAAAAGGCTATCCAGAGGTTTCCCATCTTAAACAATCGTATATTAAACAAACAAACAAACAAACAACGTGCCAGATGAGGTGTGGCGACATAGCCAATGTTAGAGTACTTCCAAAGGAGAGGGCATGAAGTGTTTCTCATAGCCGGATGTAAACTGTTCTTCCTCTGATGAGCTACAGAAATCCCCTGTCTCCTCATAGGGATCATCCATTTTGTTGTACACCTCTCTTCCACCCTCCCTCTGATCATCTGGGCTCTCCATCTCTGAGGACTCATCTCCCGCCACTGGCCCTGTTAATCCCTCAGAGTTCTTGGGCTGTGTCTCACTGACGGGAATGCAGATAAAGTCCAAGGACTCATTAAACTACAGAGAGAGAGAAAAAAGGATTTGAATAAATAAGGGAGCCTTTAGTTGCAAAGTGTATATAAGACTGGCAGAATTATGACATCATAGTGGAATAAAAAACAAAAACTAAACATGATACGGTCATATACTAATGCAAAAGCTGCAAATCATGACAGAGTTAGACTACAGGCCATTACAAACCAAGCACACAAAATTCTGAATTTTTGTGATCTGAACTTGTCATCTAATGTATACAAACACCAAAAGTGATGCATTTTGGGAGAAAATCTGCCCTCAAAAAGCACACAGTGAAAAAAATGAAGTTGACATCAAGCGATCAGGATGTTTCTAAACTAGAAAAGTAAGAAACTGAGATCCTGGGTCCACCCAATTCTCACGAGAAGGAAGCAGCAGAGAGAATTTCCTGGTTTAATCCAGGACTTGAAGCTGTATCACAGCTGCTTGATGAGAAAGAGTACAGGACTGTGGTCAACTCCTTTGTCACGTGGTGTGAGCAGAATCATCTGCAGCTCAACGTGGCAAAGACCAAGGAACTGATCGTGGACTTCAGGAAGACCAGGAAACACTTGACCCCTGTTTCAATCCAGGGGGTCAGTGTTGACATTGTGGAGGACTATAAATACCTTGGAGTACACATTGACAATACTGGACTGGGCTAAAAACACCACAGCACTTTACAGGAAGGGCCAGAGTCGTCTCTATTTTTTGAGGCGACTGAGGTCCTTCAACATCTGCCAGAAAATGCTGAGGATTTTCTATGAGTCTGTTGTGGCCAGTGCGATCCTCTATGCTGTTGCATGCTGGGGGAGCAGGCTGAGGGTCGCAGATGCCAACAGACTCAATAAACTAATCCGTAAGGCCAGCAATGTTGTGGGGATGGAGCTGGACTCCCTCAAGGTGGTGTCGGAGAGGCGGATGCTGTCCAAGATAAAGACAATGTTGGATAACACCTCCCACCCACTCCATGACATGCTGGTCAGTCACAGGAGCACGTTCAGTGAGAGACTGAGATTACCGAAAAGCACCACTGAACGACACAGGAAATCTTTCCTGCCTGTGGCTCCCTGTACAACGCATCCACTTAACACACTGGTTACTGCTACAACTACACGTTTCTTTTCCAGCTATTTATTTATGAGTGACTTATGTATGTATGTATATATTGTACTATTCTTAGTTAGCGTATTGTCTGTCTTGTCTTAATGTTGGCTTATAATGGAGCACTGTAACAAAAAATAATTTCCCCCAGGGATCAATAAAGTATTCTGATTCTGATTCTTTCGTACATATTCCAGGTTGTCAGCGGGGCAGTTTGAGCTTTTGCTGGCAGAGTTGGGAGCGCATCCGATGACGCAAAGAAATAATTTCAGTGAGCTGACTGACCTGGACCAGTGCTTAGCTGTATGTCTGAGGTAAAATAGTATTACTTTACTATTTGTATACTGGCTCTTTTTAAATAAAGTCAATAAATAACAACAAAGAAAGAAAAAAATGAGAATAATGTCTCTGATCAGGTGTGAGGCTTTGATAAAACTTACTTCTAAAGGAGAGGGCATGAAGTGTTGCTCGTAACCAGACGTGAACTGTTCTTCCTCTGATGAGCTGCCACTCGTTTCCTCATCGGAATCAACCATTTTGCTGTAGGGCTCTTTTCCATATCTGCGGTCCAACCTTCCAGTCTCCTCTGGGACTGGGACAGCATCCTCCCTCTGATCATCTTGTGAAAACTTGTCTCCTGTCACTGGTCCTACTAATCCATCAGGGTTTAAATTTGGGGACTTTATTTTTACAACTTCGAGCACAGAGATCTTGGGCTGTGGCTCACAGACGGGAATGCATATCCAGCCCAAAGGATCATTAAACTACAGAGAGACAGAAAAAAAAAACAACAATTTCTTGATTATCCTTGAGCCAAGTTTATATATCAGTGACCTGTATGCATCAACTGGTATTGATCTTGATTTAGCTTATTTTTTGTCATTAGTAGCCTTGGGATTGTTTTGGAGCCAGACCAGGACACCATGAGCTCCTCTGTATAGTAAATTATGCTCCAAACTGGGTCATGCAACAGGGCAATGATTCGAAGCAGAGCAGCAAATCTGCAACCAAATGGCTAAAAAAGGAAAGACTCAGCATGTTGCAGTGGCTAAACCTGATTGAAATGCTTTGGTGGGAACTTAAGAGATCTGCGTTTAAAAAAAAATTCCCACAAACCTCAACCAACTGAAGCGACATTCCCCCACAACACTGTGAGATGCTGATAGCCATACAGGAAACAATCAGTTTAAGTTGTTGCTAAACGTGGCTCTACTCTACTTAGTTTTCCATGGGATTGCATACAGTCCTGTGACAACTTTCTTTTTCACATCACAGAATGACTGCTGTTGTTTCTGTAATACAGATCTATAAAGAGCCATTTTGTTAATTACTTACAATACCAGAAAGTATCTTTTAAAGGATTTTTGAAACCATTATTAAAGTTGTTTTTTTATATAACTTAAGGCTTTTACTATAACAAATACAGTAAAAAAAATTAAGACTTTTAGGAGTCTATAGAAACCTCGCAGTTACGTTTCATTCAGTCTAACCTGATGCTTCATCTGTTTAAAGATGTGACTGTTGCGGGGATCAGGCACTTTCTCATAGGTGCACGAAGATATCAGTGGACATGCTTTGATTGGTCCTAGACAAACGCTGCCAGAGACAAGACAGTAAACAGCAAATATGTTAGACTGGGAGATCACCTCATAAAAAAGTATAAGTAACTATGTTCATAAAGACAAAACTGGAGGGAGTTTGAATTTAATATGTTTTGTGTCCTTGGTATACTGTGATATTTTTTTTTACTATATTTCTCATGTTATTCAACATTTATTCAGAATATAAAAGTATTTGTTAACAGTACGTAACACAATTGTGATGTGCTTCAAATATGATGTCAGAGATAAGTTTAAGATGATCGTCTCACCTGAGTAAAAAACAACACACACAAAGGAGCACAACAACTACAAACAGAACTGGTATCAATAACCCTGAAAAAAAGAGGGAGAAGCGATCATTGTGAGAGAAATAATAAATAGTTCATATCTTATAACACTGCACAATCCATTACACCCTAAGTTAGTTACATCCAGCAAGAAAAATAAAGAAAAATCAACAACAACTTCAAACATAACGTCAAACCCATCCTACCTACCATACATATCTTGCTGGTGGTTTATTTTGAATGTTTCAGTGGCATTCGCTTCACGTCCAAATTCAGTAATAGCTCTCATCCACACCTCATAGTCGCCTGGACTGAGATCACGGAGCGTGAACGTCTGATGATCATGGGAAGCACTTACATTGAACACTGAAAGAGAGAAAATGTCTGGAGTGAGGTTACGTGTGTAATCAAAGTTATTGAGTCTTTATTTATCAAATATGTCAGAGCAGGAAGTCACTAATCAGGTGTTAATCATTAATAATGCACGTATGTCAGACAGATGAAATTAGTAGGATTATACTACTGTAAAATCATCACCTATGATGAAATGACTAAAGCACAAATGCATTAGGCTACTATGATTACAAAAATAAAGAAAAACACTGAAAGTAAACTAAGAACTCTAAACTATAATCAAAAACTGAAAATTCTAATTATTAGACCAGAGTTTATATTCCAAAAAATCCAAAATCAAAGGTCCAATACTACAAACCACGGCACATTCCTGTCATGCGTTCATGCTGCGGGTGTCAATAAAGTTGGGCTGTGAAAGTTCTTGCAAATATGGCAGAAAAGAAGTGAGGCAGTGGTAAGTTGCCTTTGCTTGCTTGAAAAGGTGGGCTGGGACACAGTTCATCTGGACTCGAGCACAGTGCAAATCTAGTAGCATTCCTATCTGCACCCCACACCTGCCCCCATAAAAATCACTGGGTTCAGTAGTACAGGGTGGGCCATTTAAATGGATACACGGTAATAACATGGGAATGGTTGGTGATATTAAAGTCCTGCTTGTGGTACATTAGTATATGTAAGGGGGCAAACTCCTTAAGATGGGTGGTGACCATGGTGGCCATTTAGAAGTCGGCCATCTTGGATACTACTTTTGTTTTTTCAATATGAAGAGGGCCATGTGACACATCAAACTTATTGGTAATGTCACAAGAAAAACAATGGTGTGCTTGGTTTCAACGTAACTTTATTCTTTTCATGAGTTATTTGCAAGTTTCTCTTTGCCATTGACATGAGGAGCAGATCGAAATTGTGTTCAAACTGGTTCAGTGTTGGATTTGCCAAAATGTGGACGCAAGAAAACAGTCACTAATGAAGAAACATCAGTGGCTCTCCTAGCTTCATTCAGCAAGAGCCCACAGCGTAGCACTCGCCGCATGTCACTGGAGAGTGGCATTAGTCGAACATCCCTTCGGCGGATATTAGCTACTCACAAATGGCACCCTTACAAACTCCAGCTACTGCAGCATCTCAACGAGGATGACCCAGATCGGTGCACAGAATTTGCAGAATGGGCAAAACAAAAATTGGAACAGGACCCTCAGTTCACGCAGAAGATTTTGTTCAGTGATGAGGCAAACTTTTATGTGAATGGTGAAGTTAACAAACAAAACCACCGCTACTGGTCTGACACTAACCCACATTGGATGGATCCCTCCAAGACTGTTGGAACAACAAAAGTGATGGTTTAGTGTGGTATATGGGGTACAACGATAGTGGGTCCATTCTTCATCGATGGAAACCTCAAGGCCACTGGATATTTGAAATTGCTACATGATGATGTGTTTCCTCTTTATGCCTTGAAGCTGGCACGTTCCCTGAGTTTTTTCAGCAAGATGGTGCACAACCACATTATGGGTGCCACAAAATGCACAGAATCATGAGCTCCTTGGGTTCTGCAAAAGCTTTATCTAAGAGTAAAAAAGTATTTGTGACGCTAAAGGAAACTTCAGTGAATTAGCCCAGACAGTTAAGCGCAATGTGAGTGCAAGCCTGCAGGGGAGAGGGGATGGAGGGAAGTTCTTCTCGAGTATGGTACATGTCAATTGAACCTATCGTTCACATCCTAAGACAATGTACAGTCAGAAGCACAATCCAAGTGGCTGGGATACAGTGCAGGCACATCTGGGCCACGTAAGTATTAGTCCACACGTCCCAGTGGGACACACCTCTGAAAGTGGAACAACAGGGCTAAGGTCTTGTGGGACTTCCAACAGCTGTTGGCCAACCAACCAGATACTGTGGTGGTTGACAAGCATCAGGGGACTGCAGCTGTGATAGATGACGTGATCCCAGCTGATAGCAATGCTAGAAAAAAGAAAAGGAGCACAAGACGACTGCTATGTACTAGTGGCTGAAGGAATAGGCGTGGAAGTCCAAAGTGGACCCAGTGGTTGTTGGGACCGTTAGGGGGTGTAAACTGAGAGAGTGGCCTTAGCAGATTCGGGAAATGTCCTGGGAAGAGTTAAGATACTGTGCGGAGCCCTCAAAATCCCAGACCTCTGGTACAAGACCTGAGCTTAAGGCAGAAATAATACATCGGGAACACATTTAAAACACAAAGCCAAGTCCTATATTATGCTATATAGGACTAATTCTGAGATGTTTGATAAATACAACCCAGAAAAATCTTTATCGTGTTTTCTGTCTTTTTTCCCTTCATATGTAATGGGCTTTATATTTTAAGCATGCATGCTATCTTCTTTACTAACTATGAACAGTTAGCTTTGCAAAAATCAGCCAGAAATAACTGAACTGTAACATAGTTTGCTGCTATATACCTTTTTGCGTATCCAACCATTTGTATCCAATTTCGTAGCACCAGATCCGGGCAGTCTGCTCGGAGAGAGGAATGGCTTTCCAGTGAAGAGTCACCTCAGTCTCAGTGAGAGTTTCCACCTTAAATGACGGCACTGCTAACAGAGCTGATTAAGAAAAAAAGAAAAAAATTATTATGATGAGAGAAAAGAGGCTACAGTGGCCTGAAACCATCAAAGGAACAAAGCAGAGAGCGCCACCTTTCTGACGAGAATATCCAATCTCTGTGGAGAGATGGAGGACTTCCTTGCTGTTCAATACCTTGAACACCGACACTTGGTATGCTTTGTACTCCTGAAACTGACCTGTAGGTGGAGACATACAACACACAACAGGGTTCAAAATGCAATCAACAGTTATCATAACAACAACAACTCTTTTAATTAATGAGGTTTGACACATTACAGACCTTTAAAAAATGCTCCGTTCTGGCTTTTTTTCACTCTTATCCAGTCAAACTCTCGGCCAGGTGGAGATCCTGCCTGTTTATATTGCACCACGTATTCTTTTAGCTCGGAGACGTCAGACGGTGGGTCCCAGGACACGCTGAGGTTCTCTTTATTCATCTTGAGGTCAACTTTTAGAACATTTTCTTCTTTACCTTAACAAGAGACCAGTGCTTAAGGTTAAATGTATCCCCTATCGGAGATGGTTAGATGCCGCTAGGGGCTTCAAAGCGTCCTGTAGCTTTTATGAAAGTCTGCACAGTCTCTTACCTGTTGTTGATATAGTCAGAAACGATCCCTTTGTGGCACCTTTAGAACTGTAGGCGATTATGCTGACTGATGACACATCCTTCAGAGTGGCGTTGAGGAACCATTTTGTGATACCGCTGCTGCACAATTGCTCCACAATTTCATGCACGTACTGCCTGTTTGGCTCGGCCGTGGACATCTGCAATTCAGAGCCGTTGCTGTAGAAAACTGTGAGGTTATATCCATGAATGAACCCACGTGCCTGAGAATCAGAGAGACTCTGGAGGGAATGGAGAAAAGGCGAGGAGAGTGAGGGATGAGTTGGCTCGTGGTGAGACAGAGTGAGCGAGTTAGTTCTCAGCCTACCTTCCAAGTCAGAAAACAGTCAGAGCTTAGAGGGGAAATACCGCAGTCCCTCCATAAATCCACTTCTCCAACAGGGTCTGAGTGGCATTGCAAGAAAGAGACAAAGCCAGGGAGATAAGGCAACATTTTCCTTCTAGCTGCACAAAAGACATGCCACTAAAACAGCTAAGAGAACAATTAGTTTAATGCAAAACTACAGTAATCAGCTACAATTCAAGTGGCTTCCCAATTCTGATGAAATATGTGAAAGAATGTTAAAGAGGTTTTTTTTAACAAAAAAACAAAAAAACCCAGAGAAACATGAACCTTTTTTGAATTGTTCTTAAATGCTAAACTTGGGAAAGTGATGCAATCCTCATGACATTTCTTAGGTTCCACTAAAGGTGCCATAAAGATCTAAGTTATTATTATTATTATTATTTTTATCATCATTATTATTACTCCAAATGAGGACTCTCACCTGACTCTGAGCTCCTAACGCTATGGATCTTACTCCAGTCGCTCTTTAATCCTGTACCACAGTCACAACGAACTTGGAATTCATAAACCGTAAAAAGGTCCGGTTCCTCCACTGCGTAGGTGCCATGTAGTTTATCCTCAAACTGCGCAAGAGGAAAAAAACAAGCTTGAGCATAATTTCACTGGATGACACTTTTGTCTCTCAAACTATACAATTTAACTTGCCTAATAAGCTTTTTTAAGGACTTTATTTCATGTATTCATTTGTTAATGGGGAAGAAAACCCCTAAACGCACTACACCTTTGGCCAGTCTGTTTCTCCCTTAGTCCGATATCGAATGTCACAGAGTCCAGAAGACTCTATGCAGGAAGTGATCCACATAAACTCCAACGGTTCCGATTCGGCTGTAATGTCTTTAGGTGGGGGTGGCTTGGCTAGCAGTGAAAAAAAAAGTTTCATCTTTAATATTACTTAAATGAAAATCAATCATTTGAAGATAAACATCAAAAATTTTCCGCTGCGGTATTAGGAACTGATCATTATTACTGCCGTTTGTGGTGGCGTTTGTATTCGTGGGACTAACTCACTGATTCCTTCGACTTTAAAGACGACCGGCTGAGATTTGTTGGAGCCATTCTGGTTAACGGCCTCGACCCAAACCCGAAGTTCTCCTCCACCGGAGAAGTCCTCTCGAGGAATGCGACCGTCTAAACTGGTCCCACCTTTCACATGGCTGTCGCTGAAAGAAAAGACCAGACGAGACACGACACCAGGAGAAGTTCAAGACAAATTCAGAGAGGGGCATTTCTTATTGTTTACAGCTGTAAAAAATGGGTTTTATTTACTGGTTATGAGCTGGCTCCCAGTGCAGGGTGTAGTTAGTGGGGATCTTAGGGTCTGACTTTGGATCCCAGGTGCACTGTATGTCCACATGGCAGCTTGTCTCGTCACATGGTCTAAAGCACTCAAGATCAGAGGGAGGAGCTGGCGGATCTGAAAAAACACAAAGGACAAACACAAGTCATCGTTACCAATCTGGGTTTTGTTTGTAGTCTTTCTTCCTGTTTTATTTTCAGACCCACTTTCATTATGTTTTATGTTTCACGTGAGTTCATATCTGCTTTTTTGTTTCACCCGCTTCCCTTTGTGTGTTTAGGATGCTTTTGTTCTTGCCCGTGAGAGATAGAAGGAGGATATCCCTCCTTTGAGCTCCAAAGAGGAGAAGTCCAAAGAGGCAAACCTCTCACTGTTCTCTTCCTCCCATTAATGCTTCCTCACTCCTACTGTTTCCTCTGTCTTTCCTCTTCCTTTTCCTCATGTTTGTCTCTTGCTCAATAAAAACAGTTCTTAGTTTGTACACCCTGAATTCCTTTCTCTACGTCTTCCTCTCGTGTGCCATCAGGCCAAGATGCAAGTAAAGGTGATGAGAAAAAGGCATGCTCACTCATATACAGTCATTTTACAGTGAAATCAAGCCCACACACCTACAAATAATGATTTAGAAAGTGTCTCTGTAATAAACTAAATACATGGTTTTTCTGACAGCTGTCTAGTTTGCATTAGATTATGATTTGAAGTTCCGCTTTCCATTAAAGACAGCTGCTGCATTATTAGCCTACGCCCATCCGCTGAACCATGATTCCACACCCTCCCAAATCTGTCAACACAAAGTAGGGGGGACACGTGGGCAGACGATCTTTCAAGGCACAGGCATAGAGTCCATGGGGCACTCAGGGAACACATCGCCCCAATGAAAGAAGCAGAGGGATTACTCCTATAAACCTCAGAGGCAGGTCTTTTTCCAACAGTGGGACTTTTTTTAAATTAAAAAAAAACCAATATCAGATATGAGTTTGTACAGTTTATACATGAAATCTTTTGTGCCAATTTGGTGAATGTCTATGTTGTGCACACACATCCCATGGAGGAGCCATGAAATAAAATGAAGAGAAGGTTTGGTGTCAGTATTTGTATTTTTTTTTAACTCACGCAGCTTTCAGCGACTTTCTCGCCACGGCACGTAGTTCCTAATGTTTTGAGTTGGCAGAGTCATCACACACCAAAGGGATCTGTGTCTTCGGCTGGACTTGAACTGTTAACCTTTTGCTTGCCAAGCAAACGTTTTAACCACTACACTAAAGACGCTAAAAGCATCAGTCCCAGCAGACAGGCCCAGGTAGTCCCACAGTGGGCAGGTCTGGGTGAACCGTGGGAAGGTGTAGGAACGGTAAAGCCACACTTAGTCCACTTGAACCCGTAAGGGGGTGGGTGGGGCTTATACTGACAAGGCAGGGAGAACATTACATTACATTTCAGATTACTTTAGCTGACTGCCAACTGTGGGCTGCCAAACAGGGGTCATGTTTACAAGGATTACCATCCACTTTTTAAGCCCAGGTTTAGAAGTACTGTTGCTACTTGGATAACTGACAAGGAAATTCTCTATAACCACAGGCTTTGTGAAAAGTTCTGAATGTGCAGAAAGTCTTGAACATGAGGTGAATATGAGCAGAAACACATATTTCTAATATTGAATAACATAATTAATCCCTGACATGAAGGGGTGACATATTTAAGCATTTTATACTCTGATTTTCTGCGGATCTGAACTAAACACTAAAGAGGACAGAAAATAAAATACATTTGTATCCATGTTGAGCGCTCAGTGTCAGGGATAATACTAGAACAGCGGTCCCCAACCTTTTTTGCGCCATGGACCGGTTTATGTCCGACAATACTTTCACGGACCGTTCTTTATGGTGTTTTGGATAAATACAACAAAATAAAACCAGCACCGGTACCAAAAAAAAGAAGATTTATTCATAACACACAGGAAAAGACCCAGGGAAACCGAGTTAACAATAAAAACGATAAAAAACAACGCTAAAAACCGATAAAAACTCTGGAAACCATAAATTTTACACCCGAGCCTCAACTCTCGTGGCCCGGTACCAAACGACCGTGGCCCGAGGGTTGGGGACCGCTGTACTAGCTGACAAAGGTCAAAAGTCTGTTTCAATTATATTCTAGTATAAACTCAGAGGCCACTTGATTAGTTAAACTGTTACATGCTTCTTGTTAACAAAAACATCAAATCACATAGAAAATCAGCATCCTCTGATCCGGGATGACCGGATGCTAATGCTCAGTTCAAACTGAGCATTAGCATGAAGGAGAAATGTTATTGCAGTGACTTTCAATGTGGCTGTTGGTGCCAGATGGGCTGGTGTGGCTGTTTGTCAAACTGCCATGCCTGTCATCTAAGAATAGGAAACTGAGGTCAAAATTCACACAGGCTTACCAGAATTGGGTAATAGAGGAGTTTCTGCTTCCTCATTCAGATGACAGGCTCAGAAATTGGCATACAAAAGCATGGATTCATCCAGGGTTGTATCAACAGTTCAGGTTGCTGGTTGTGTAATAATGTGGAGAAAATTCTCTTAGCAGTCTTTGGGCCAGCCTACCTGAGTATTGTTTCTGCCCATCCCTTTATGACTACAGTGTACCCAGAGTCAGGTGGTTGCTTCCAGCACGATAAAACACCACATCACAAACCTCAGATTGGTTTCCTGAACATGACAAATAGTTCACTACACTCAAATGACCTCCACAGTCACCAGATCTGAATCTGGATGTGCGACAGACAAATCTGCAGCCATTGTAGCAATATGGACAAAATCTGTGAGGAATGTTTCCGGCAACTTGTTGAATCTTTGCAAGAAGAATAAAGGCAGACTTTGATCCAACCCAGTACTAGCAAGGTGTGCTTAACGAAGTGGCAGGTGAGGTCCACTCAGTGCCTGATTTGTGTGTTTTCCATTACTTTAACTAGATCTTTTTAACATAAAGTGATGTAGAAAAGTATCAAACATTTCTAAAAATACGAACAAAGTACAGGAAATTCGGCCAGTGATGCACAAAATCTTTCCCAGATGTGTTCCACAACTTGTCCTTTCAATACTGCTCAACCAAAAACCTACGCTGATGCAACACAGCAGCACGCTGAATATAAAAACTCCCAGCTCACAGAATGCAGGAAGACAGAGGAGAGACGAAGTACAGAAAAAATAAACTGCAATGAGTTCCCACCTCGTTGTCCATCTAATCAGCCTGCACTCATCCACTTCAAGATCCCACATTACTTAACCCTTGTGTGGTGTTCGTATTTTTGTTACTCAGCCAGTGTTCATGGGTCTGGTGGACCCGCTAGAGTTTTGGCTTTCCAAATTAACACTATCAAACAATTTTATGTTAAATTACTCAACAGATGTTTACTTCATCCCAATTACAAGACATATGAACAGCAAACATGGTTAATTTTTTCCCTTTACCTTTGTTAGATCACATTTATGAATTAATGTGCTTCTCGTTTTTCTTTTATATAAAATGTTATAAATAAATCAGTTATAATCAAGTGGAGTGAGTGGAAAGACACAACACATTTACACGTGAAAAAATAATTAATTGTTTAATTTTTCTTTTGAAAAAAACTGAACACGGGTCTCACAGACCCGAACACCATACAAGGGTTAAACCACACACTGTTCCTACCATGCACTCTCCCTTCTCCAAAATCCGGCCTTAGCTCCCTTCTCTAGTCACTTTCTGGCAGTTCTGTCAAACCTCTCTCTCTTGCTACACCAGTCACCTTCACTGCTGCTAAAACCCAAACACACTAACAGCACGAGTATTTATTTAATATATTTAATGTGGTTCTGTGTCTTGCTAGTGGGGGCTAATTTATCTTTTTATAACAGCTTTACTGTTAAAAAGCTCCAGATGTGTTTTAAATCAGCTCCTTTGTCTCATTTCCTAGGAAATAAAACTAATGAAACAAAAGACAAAGAAAGGAAAATGACAAAACGTCTGCAATAAAACTATATTTGGTAATATCCCCACGAGTCACAGTAAAGCAAACTGACCCTGTGTGACAGACTGCGAAGCTACAATGACTCACAAACTCAGACACATGTAATGAGTGAAGAAATAAGAGTGAACACGACTGATTTACCGTCAGTTCCAACCATATTCTCCGCATTTATTATCATTTAATAAGATTGCATAAGTTAAGGCTTTTAGCAAAGGTGACTATAATTGTTATAAAATGATACAGGAAGTGAGAGATGATGAAGAAAAGGGGGAGAAAGCAATAGATCTAACACTGTTCTCAACCACAAGAAAAAAAATGTGCGCGCATCCGTCTATCTGTGCGCACACACACACACACGCATACCTTTGATTTTACTCATCGCAAGATTGCCACCTTTACACGTTTCTTGTAAGCCTCTACACTTTTAGCAGTAACCCGTTCAATATATGCCGACTACTGCAGGAAAGCAGATTGCAGAACAGGAAATGAGCAGTTTGTGCAGTTTGGATCCAAAACAAGTGTAGTCTAGTCAATTATGACCACTTCTCTTTAAAAACAGCACAAACAATGAGGAAAGACTGATAGGTGTGATAGATGGGCCACCAAATAAATAAATAGTGAGAATAAATAGTAAAAATGTGTTGAGATTGATGTAGTGTCCTCAGCTTCAGGAAAATGTGATGCACATAAAGCTCCCAGCTAACATTTTCTGTTATTGTACAGGTCAGTCCTTTACTAAGAACTAAAATACTCATTCATTTATGGATAGCATTTGCATGTGCCTAGTTGAAAAGTGGAAAATAATGTGAAAATTAAGCTTTAATATACTTGGTCTGCTCTTGGTTAGTCTGCAACCATTCCCTTGTACTGTGCAAAAGTCTTGAGCTACCCTCTTTTCTTTGTATGTTGCATCTGGGGAGCCAGACTGTTTTGTAACCTTTGAAAGTGGTCTAGTTCTCTTGGAACATGTTTCTTTCTTTGGTTGTTTGATCCTTTTTTCACTCAGGAATGTCCACACACTGTTTTTAGGGCCACTTAACACTGACCAAAGAATCATTCAAGCATAAAAAGGGATCAAAGTCAAAGGACGAACCAGCGTTGTGCCTACATAAGACACAGAACTGAGCAAAAACCCATTTTTATTGTATTTAGCCACTTTTTTTTTTACAAGCAGCCTGTCTAATAAACAAATAATTTGCTTGTATTTCTTTAGTTAAATCTAAGAAAAATATCAAATATAACCTAGTTTGATAGGCATAAAACAGGATTTTTGTAAGATGATTCCAAAAGAGCTTTTAGCTGAAAACATGGCATATTTAGGCATAGTGTGCAGTGTGTCCTAAAACAAATTTGAGGAAGCTACAGCTACAAAACTACAAAAGAAGAACTGTCAAGCCTAAAAAACTGTCTACAGCAGACGGACACTACTGGAAACTCACGTCCTCAAAAACAGGAAAAAATGTGACCAGAACAAACAAAATGACCTGAGAGATGCATCTGACCCTTCAGGTGATTCATCTACTGTTCACTGAAGCATTATCAGAAATGGTCTCAGTGGAAGAATGGCTGAAAATTCTCAATAAGGGTGAAACAGGGAGAAAAAGCTGAGGGATGCCAAATTACACCAGAACTGGACTGAAAATCAGTGGGAATGATGGGGTGATGATTCTAATCTTAAAATGTATAGAGAAGGTCAGGACAGCGGTACCACAGTGAGTGTCTACAAGTTTAAGTTTAAGATTTTAAACCAAAGTATTACTAAACAAAGAAAGCAGTACAAAGAAAGGATTTTTAAAGCATTAGAGAACAGGAAAAACAAATCATTTAGGGGTTATGATAAAGCAAAACCTCTCAAAGTACAGAATTAATCAAATAATCAGTAAACATGACTGTAAAGAAAACAGCACTGCAGATAGCATGGCATTTAAGTGGGTTAGTGTAACAGGGTGTTAAAGTGTTGTGGTTATTACAGTTGATAAAGTTGTGGGGTACAAGGCGACAACACTTCCCTTTGAATGCAGGCGCAAGTACTTTTTATGAGTATTTGTGCACAAGCGCTTTTGAACAGGCCTACCTGCTGCAGCAGCAGAGACACTGGTCACCAAGATGGACAGAAGCCACCTTGTTATAGGTCTGGCCATCACATTTAGACAAGGGCATCTAGTGCCTGCGAAAAGCCCAAATTCATCAGGAACTCTCACATACAAAATAACAACAACAATAATAATAATCAATCACAAGACATGGTCAAAAACTCTGTTGGTCTTACAGAAAGAGTTCACGCATTGACCTGTAGCTGCAACATGTGGGTAACTACATCCGTATCACAAATACAACATCTGGCATAAATAGCCCAACTGCAGACAGACTGACGGTTTCAGACTTCCTCTTGGGTGCAGTGGAGCGTAAAGTCATTTGGTGATTAACAAAAATAGGCGTATTGCCAGATAGGAGGGAGCAGCTTTGTGATAAGTACCGAATTACCAGACACTCGGCATTTTATTCAGTCTCAAATTCTATTAAACCTTAATTATGATCTCTTTTTTTTCTAAGTAAATATTAAGTATTATTAGGGTACAAATGATTTACCTCCGGGTGAGACACGCTGAGATGTGAGCCGCCCATGCTCTGCAGGAACACGCAGCTTTTGTTTTAACTGAGAAACTTGCTGTGAAGTTCAGAAATTTCTCCTCTCCGCAGTTACCGATTCGCTCCACCCAGTTGCTGGAATTGCCAGTGACGTCAACTCACGCGCGCGTGCTCGCTGGCAGCTAGTCGTGTCAGTTCTTCCCACACGCTAACTCGCAGCAGGTCCCGAAACGTGTCTGTCGTAGCTACCCTGTATTTTTTATTTTTTTGTTTTTTTAATTACGCAAACGCTTTTCATAACTTCAAGAAAAGAAAGAGAGATACCACGTGACAAAAAGTAGCGTAAGATATTTAGGTTACTGAACTTTGAGGTAGTTTTGTTTTGAATTTCTGCCGCTCAAACGTGAGCACGTGTATGAAAGTGTCTAATTAAAATGACAACTACTAACCTGAGTGTATAAAGCATTTTGGGCTTATATAAACTTTTGAACACACCATAATTCCCTCTGTTTTAAAGTCTGTTACCTGTTTTAAGAAACACGTTTGTGTCTGCTTGTTTCCTTTTTAAAAGAATATCCTGAAGGTTGTTTGCAACCTTTAAAAATCATTATAGGAAAGTTCTCTAAACGTATTCATGTGAAATCTATGTGTCCTAATGGTCATTTGAATTAAAAAAAATATATACACTAGCCATTTTATTACAAATCTGTATGAAGTGGATGGTAAGTGTGTTTGTGATAGAGCAGTAGAATAGTAATATCAGTTTGCTAAAGCTAAACTGTTAGCTAATATAACATTAGACCAACTAAAAAAATATGTGGCACATAAAACACAAACCACAGTAACATGTGTTAACCTGCATCAGAGGCTCTTTGTGCATGCATTTCCAGAGGGTAGGATGTTTACATGACATGAGATATTGTTCTTTTTTGTGACCCCTTGTGAACTTGTTGACCTAGATAAATAGCATCAGTGATCAAAGCTAAAAATAAAAAAAAACCAAAGCTAACTAAACTAAACCTAATACTGAAACTAATAAATAGTAAACTGAAACTAAACAGACATTAAAACCTAAACTGAAAGCAGCATATCAACTGTGGAAACCGACTCTGCAAATATAATTTCCCCCAAGTAAAAGTCGTTTTTATGCTGCAGTGACTTAAGTATCGTACATTTTAATGTTTGCCCCCCTTCCACCAATTACAGCATGTTTTTAAGGAAGTGGAAATGCCTCAAAAGCTAAGTAGGCCACAGCAGCATATTTCATGGGAAGCAAAGCTGCTGTGTAAGCATTGGGGACTGAGGTAAAAATACACATCTACCTGTCACTTTATGTTTGTTATAATACAGATTGTAATGAATTTTCCATTCATTCATCCCTCCGTGTCATGTGACGAGTGTGTTTGTTAGTTTTTTAATGAACTTGTTCTCAAATGATTTTAGCAAAGCATTTTATTCCCTTGAGCGCTCATCAGTTGCAGCAGAGAAAGTTACTGGTAATGTAAAAAGAAAACAAGCAAAGACGTCATAAAACAAACGTGTCTCTTTATATATCATACTGGCCACATAAACATTTACTTGATACTGAAAATTAAAGACATTAAACAGACTTTACTGAACAGACACACGCAGGATATAAAATTCACAAAAAAGTGAATAAAGAAGAGTGCGTGTGCATATGTGTGTCTCTGTTTGTTTATTAAGGTGTACAACATGCCTGGCAGCCAGCGCGCTCAGATTGCATATATCGACCCTCAGCAGAGAGAGCTGATCTCGCTCTTGCTGCAGCCCCACTTGCAGCAGGCGTTGGAGAGACCCACCACCACATCGCGGCCTTTGCGGTCAGCTTTTCGAAGCGCCTCCAGTATCTCTTCGGTGATGAATGAACGGGTGGAGCGGCTGAACGCTCCCTCCTGGTTGTCTCTGGATGCGGAGCTTGGATCTGTGTTTCTCTGAAGGAGACTCTCCACCGCAAAATTGTGATTCAAGCCCTCTGAGAGTTCATCCTGAGGGGAGGTGAAGGGGTCCTCTGAAGCATCTGTGAGAGTAAAAACAATAAAGTATGAAGGAATGGGTTTCTCTTGCATCCAAGCAAAATATGTGCATTATTTGCATTTCATTATTGCTAGAGACAATACGATGGAAAGAGCGAGGGTGGGATGCCACTGGATCGTTGCCAAGTGTGCCTGGTGGGTTAGATGCTTAAATGTACATTTGGTGGTTTATAGCTCAGAATAGTAAGCACACATCATTATAGTAAATGAAAACCAAGGCACTTTGATTCAGAATATCACATTTTCAGCCTTTCAGGGCTGAGAGCAATTACATTTTAAGCTGTAGTCATTTACTGAACAGTTCATACATTTTTTTGTAAGTAATAACATAATTCAGTGGATAGCATTTCGATTTTTATCCAATACAGATGATAGATAGATAGATAGATAGATAGATAGATAGATAGATAGATAGATAGATAGATAGATAGATATATAGATATATAGATAGATAGATAGATAGATAGATAGATAGATAGATAGATAGATAGATAGATAGATAGATAGATAGATAGATAGATTATGAAAAGTCAAAAAAAGTAAAAGGTAAAAAAAAACAGACAAGAACAACAACTATAATAATACTACTATTAATTATAATAAAAAGCTAAAAATTAAGTAGGAGTCACTCGGTTTTTGTAATCTGATCATATGTAATCCATTGCTAGCTAACCAGCCATTCTAACCAGCCGGCCAGTCATTCTACACTTAAACTTACAGGTGATTTCCTTCCATCATTTCTCTGGATACCTCTGCATGATCACAAATGAGCAGAAAAAGACTAGTCTAAATTATTTACATAGTCATGGATGGCACATTGCACGTCTCTGCTCAGCTGAACACTCAAAGCGCTTTCTACTACAAGTGTCATTCACTCATTCATATAGAGCTTTTATCTATGCCTGAGTGCTTTCTGACATTCACACACTCCGACAGATGCATCGGGGCAACGTGAGTTTCAGCATCTTGCCCAACAATACTTGAGACTGGAGGAGTCAGGAATCAATCCACCGACCTTCAAACTGGTAGAAAACCTGCTCTATCACCTGAGCCACAGCCACCTCGATTCACAAATAGAAATTTTAAAAGTGGTTGCAAAAGGTAAAAAATAAAGTGAAATATCACCGGGCTTACCTGAACTCCTGAGAGACCGTCTCCATCGTGAACCCCCGCAGGTGAAGATGACCGCCCGGATGAACTCGCGGCCACATAGCTTCACCCCATACGCTGGGTCATCCATGGGCTGAACGCCAGCCACAAGCAGACACACAGCCAGCACCACAGCTTTCCACATAGTCGCGAGGCAAGAAGTGGGAGGAGAATATTTGGTTTAACTCGCTCTTTGCATAAGCAATGACTTTTTAGATGACCCAGGCGCGCTTTATAAAGGTGTTTGAACCCCTGAAAAGGAGGAGATGCATACTGCGCATGTAGGCCTCCTCTGAGAGAAGAACAGATCTGAACAGGAGATACAGTGGGAGACCTTTATGGAGACAAAAAGAAGACCAAAGGTGGCATAGTTAATGAGTTTGTTAGAGGAATCTATAATCTAATAGTTTAGGCAAATGTTTGTCCCTCTATATAATAAAATGACCAGACCAGAAAACCCATATTGTGTACAGATCACTGACAATGACAAACACAATTAGACTGTTATAACAAGATTACCTGATTGCTGTTTGGTATACTAATTATAACCATTTTTATATACATATTGTATATCAAATGTGAACAAAAGTTTACAAACACATGTATACATCTCCTTTAGCACTTAAAAAATACATATAGTGTTATTAATCAGTGTATAGCACATATTTGTGTAGTTTTCTGCACAGACCATTGGAAACTGAATGACTTTTACATGTTCAATTTTTTTTTCAAACAAATCCAATTTAATTCATATAAAACTGTATTATTAAAAAACAATGCCAACACACTGTAAAAAAATATGGTCCCTAAAGAATTAACATGTTAGTTCTGCCGACGCATGTGGCCTTTAATTGTCTTGATGACATTTAACAATATTACAGCCATACATTCAGGTTTTTGCAATCCTAGTTCATTACATCACCTTTGACACAGTTAACCTACGTAAAAATTCTTTATGTAGAACTTACCTTTTCTTCAGGAAATTACTCATCCTGTTAGCTCTTTGCCAAAAGGTGAATTGAAGAAGAGAGACTGGACCAGTGACATTTCCAAAGTCTGATAACACAGAAGTCTTATTATGAGTCAGAGACAAATAAAACACATTCTTATCTGTATATCCGCATAGCCAAAGGTCACTCATTTAGGAAATTACAAAAGGGGTGCTGAATTTGTAATTAATGTGATGATACAAAGCTAACAAAATGACATTTTGGGAAGGTATCCACCATGACACTTGTTAAAACACTGTCATGCTGGGGCAACCTGTGGAGGTCAAGGGAGCAATATCAAAATGCTACAGACCACAGTAAATAAACCAGTGGTGTGTGGGAAAAAAATGTATAAATTATGTTGTATGATGAGAACATTAAATGAAATTTAGAGCAAGAAATTTGCCTTTGGCTCACTATTATGCAGTCATATGCCACATGCACATATATAATAACCTGTAATGTGTTGTGATGACAGGTAAAAATGCAAAATTCACTGTTTATTTTTTAATTCTGTTTTCAAAACTTTTTAATTTGTCTTTATATAGCCTTGTGTTTCCTTGTATTCATTTATTTGTAAAACACTTTGTAATGTCTTGTTATGGACTGATATTTACATTATTGTAAAAGGAGAGTAAAGAAAAGGAAGAAACATATTAAAATAAAACAACACATCAATAGCCCATTCTTCAGGTAGGCTACTAATGGACCCTAGGGTAAGTCACTGAATGAATGTAGCCAGATGGATCAATTTAAATGACAGTCCATATAGGCTGTGCATTGATTTTATTCCAATTTAAAAACAAACTACAAACAATTCTATTACTTTCACTGGGATTTTACTGGGAGCCTCCACCTCTGGGATTTTCCACAAATGGGCGTGGAAGGCTTTGTAGTAAAATTTTCCTGGAGCTGTCACTTTAAGACAATTTGGCAGCTCTCAGCCAATCACAACAGCAAAGGGGGAGGGAAGGGAGCGGGTGGGTAGCAACAGTTGCCCTGGTGAGGACGAAGCGCCATAGCCACGGTAGCCCTGGCGACAAGAACCCAGCAACGAGAATCAACAACAACAACAACTGAAACCGCCATAAAAATAAAAGAAGATATTTTGCCAGTGGGAAATACACACGTGGAACCAGAGGTGAAGCTCTTAACATGATCTGTAGCATTTTATGTCCTCTAACGCTTCAGCTGAATTCTGCTATTGCTTTTCCCCCTTGTTGTTTCAGTAGCCATAACAGGCAACTGCCTCCCAGTGTTAGCTGGGGGTTAGCCTGCAAGCTAGCCGTCATTCTGATAACCGGTCGGGCTTTCTAGTGTGCGATAGTTTGTGCCTGCTTGCTGCACATCTGTGTGACTCTGAATTTCGCCTGCCATGACGACGCAGCCATAGATGCATACCCAAGCAGGCCGTTGTTATGGCGATGTCAAATGCAAAAGGTACAAAATGGCGGTTGTTGTAGAGACCAGTTAGCTTCCTGATCCTGCTATCTCGCTACACAGCTAGCATCAGTGGCTGTCACGACAGGCTAGTGCTTGCCGCCGCTCGCAGCCAACGTCTGTTTGACTATAAACGGACACCCATCTTGTTAACGGTGAATTATGTACAGTCAGTGATGGGTTTGCACTTTATGTTTTTCTCCGTTAGCTGACTAGACACACATATGGTGCATAAAGCTAGCGACAGCCCCCATCCCTTCCAAAATAGAAGGGAGGCCAATTTGGGATTGTAAAATTAATAGAGGGACGTGTTTTGTGTTAGTTTTGAGCAGTTAAAAAGTAATGCTCTGCATCATCAGCAGTTTTGGCTTGCGTAAAAATTACCGTATCATCCGCATACATAATCGTGTCCACATTTTTGCACACATTAGGCAAGTCATTTACATAAAGTGAAAATAACAGGGGGCCTAGAATTGAACCCTGGGGGACACCTTGCGTACAGTAAAGATAGGGTGACTTGCTATTCTTTATTTGCACGCATTGTTTTCTATCTGATAGATAAGACTGTATCCATTTAACAGTGTGATTACTAAAGTTAAATGTCGACAGTCTAGACAAGAGCTATTATATCATAACACAAGTGTCCTAGAAGTTCCTTGCTTCAGACTGTGTAAATATGTCTCTATCTGCCACCCCACAGTCATATAACACATCACAAATAAAGATCTGTTGGCGCAAGGCCTAAAGTTAACCAGTCAGAGGTGTTTCACAATGGATGATGAGAATTTATCTTAAGGGGTTTTTCAGACTCATCATTTTATTTGACAAAGCAGATTTGATTTATAGGGACAAAATCAAAAAGGGTGAGGCGTGGAGTTTAATACACGGGTTCTAGGAGTGGAAGGTAAGTAAACTAGTAATTAGCTGCAGCAGAAATACCTGATTTTGCCCGACTTATTGAATTCGACTTGTACAGTCAAGTATTTGTAAAGACAAAAACGCTTGGCTCACATACCGGATAATCCCAGTTTGGTATAAGGGTGTGTGGCGAATGAAGTAAAACTGTGTTACAGTCACAGGCTTATCCTCTGTGGTCAATTTTAATTGTGTCTTTAAAAGATGTTTTTTTTTTTATTACTATCATTAGTTTTCATAAAGGTTTTTCAAGCAAAAAAATTGACAAATAATTAAGTGCAAATGTTTTTTTTAGGTGGGAGATTTTTGATTTGTGCATACTTTTATGTGTTTTAAAGACATGATTTTATCTGCTTTATTACACCATTAGTGTTACCACTTTATTATTAATCAGCTGTAGCAAGAGATGAGAGGCAGTGTGTGATCAGCTTAATGAAGTAGAAATAATATCACTAATTTGTGCAGGTACTAAGATACCCTCTTTATCTTTCAGAGGGTTCCCTTCACTCAAATGACAGCGTGTCAGACTCCAGTCCACCTCCAGCTGTGGTGCAGACTGGAGTCCCCACACAAGTTGTTCAGCAGGTGCAGACAGCTCAGCAGGTAAAGTTCACACACATACATGGTTATGTCCGGTTATGTTATGTTATGTTATGTTATGTTATGTTATGTTATGTTATGTTATGTTATGTTATGTTATGTTATGTTATGTTATGTTATGTTATGTTATGTTGTTTTCTTTGCTCTTGAACCTTCTTTTCATCTCAATAGAGGTCAGTGGTGCAGGCCACCTCCCAGATTGCCAAAACTGAGCCAGGCACACAGCTCAGCGTCACCAGTCTACAGCCTGTCCACATCACCCAGGAGGTAAGCCAAACTCCCAGTGGAGTTTGTCAGTGGTGATGGCATATACGTGATGTCTGAAAATAACTTATGCTTTCACTAACCAGTGTGTAAATGCGAGCTAGTCATCACAACTTCACTTCACTAAATGTGTGATCAATGTGACTTGTGATGCGTACAAAACTTTGCAACTTCCTTGTGTTTTGGCTCAGTATTAGTCAGCTCATCGTTTCTGTGGTCAAATCTGCAACTTTTCAGCTTCCCCTTAGCACGGAGGTGACCGGTTTAGTCAGGGATAGGAAACTAGAAGACTGGCAGCTGCGTCATGAGGCAGAGGAGTCAGTCTGCCTTGCCTGGATGTC
>NW_024582924.1:199680-241030 GCF_018398535.1 Haplochromis burtoni
GTAAATTGAAGGCTGACTAAAATGCCGTTCTGTCTTTTAACGGAAAGTTTAGAAAGCTGTGGCAGGTGGCGGACATTTAATACGTAAGGGGCGTGGCGAAGGAGGGCGTTCTGCAGGTGCTCTCTAGGTTACAGTTCACTTTCACCTCTTTGTTCACTGACGCAGACTCCTAAGTGTACACCTTTACAGGTTCAGATTCATAACAAGCTCCCTACTATCTAACTGAAAAGAAGAAAACACACATTTTCAGTTACAAATATTTCTTTCTGCTGTGTTTATTTGACTTGAATTATTGACAGCCAGAAGTTAACTATCTGTGTTATGGTATTAAAAATGTGGATTACGGTGACAGTGTACATGACATAAAGCAAAATAATAGACAGCACTGTAGCGTTAATACAGTTTGGTAAGGGATTTTCCCTAGCTGTTCTACGGGCATGCCTATGTACATCAAAGGCGGTGCGATCACATTACAGGTAATGAGACACCAAAATGCTTGTTCCCATCAATGCTCCTCCCCCGCATCCCCTCATGAGTTGCACCACTGAGAGGCCCTGGCCACAATAGTACTTTCAGACACCCCCCTCGAGCATTCATTTACATCTAGGCGAGAAATGAGCATGTAAAAATATCTGTGTGGTGTATGAGCTGCTTATTACAGGCTAATATTGTTAGAAAAGACGTGATCTAATGCTGGTTCCTATGATAGAGTTTAACCTCCTACCTTCTGTTTAAATGTTACCTATGCAATTGACAAGTTAGACTCCTTATTCATGATTGTTTACATATTTGTAACCTTTACTGGGACCTATGATGTATATATTTTGGTTGTACTAAATTTGCCTCATTGCCTCTTTTTTTTTTAACGCAGCATTGTTTACTACAGGGTGGGCCATTTATATGGATACACCGTAATAAAATGGGAATGGTTGGTGATATTAAAGTCCTGTTTGTGGCACATTAGTATATGTGAGGGGGCAAACTCCTCAAGATGGGTGGTGACCATGGTGGCCATTTAGAAGTCGGCCATCTTGGATACAACTTTTGTTTTTTCAATAGGAAGAGGGCCATGTGACACATCAAACTTATTGGTAATGTCACAAGAAAAACAATGGTGTGCTTGGTTTCAACGTAACTTTATTCTTTCATGAGTTATTTACAAGTTTCTGACCACTTATAAAATGTGTTCAATGTGCTGCCCATTGTGTTGGATTGTCAATGCAACCCTCTTCTCCCACTCTTCACACACTGATAGCAACACCGCAGGAGAAATGCCAGCACAGGCATCCAGTATCCGTAGTTTCAGGTGCTGCACATCTCGTATCTTCACACCATAGACAATTGCCTTCAGATGACCCCAAAGATAAAAGTCTAAGGGGGTCAGATCGGGAGACCTTGGGGGCCATTCAACTGGCCCACGACGACCAATCCACTTTCCAGGAAACTGTTCATCTAGGAATGCTCGGACCTGGCACCCATAATGTGGTGGTGCACCATCTTGCTGGAAAAACTCAGGGAACGTGCCAGCTTCAGTGCATAAAGAGGGAAACACATCATCATGTAGCAATTTCAAATATCCAGTGGCCTTGAGGTTTCCATTGATGAAGAATGGACCCACTATCGTTGTACCCCATATACCACACCAAACCATCACTTTTGTTGTTCCAACAGTCTTGGAGGGATCCATCCAATGTGGGTTAGTGTCAGACCAATAGCGGTGGTTTTGTTTGTTAACTTCACCATTCACATAAAAGTTTGCCTCATCACTGAACAAAATCTTCTGCGTGAACTGAGGGTCCTGTTCCAATTTTTGTTTTGCCCATTCTGCAAATTCTGTGCGCCGATCTGGGTCATCCTCGTTGAGATGCTGCAGTAGCTGGAGTTTGTAAGGGTGCCATTTGTGAGTAGCTAATATCCGCCGAAGGGATGTTCGACTAATGCCACTCTCCAGTGACATGCGGCGAGTGCTACGCTGTGGGCTCTTGCTGAATGAAGCTAGGACAGCCACTGATGTTTCTTCATTAGTGACAGTTTTCTTGCGTCCACATTTTGGCAAATCCAACACTGAACCAGTTTCACGAAACTTAGCAAGCAGTTTGCTAACTGTAGCATGGGAGATGGGTGGTCTCGTAGGGTGTCTTGCATTGAAATCTGCTGCAATGACCCGGTTACTGCGTTCACCAGATATCAACACAATTTCGATCCGCTCCTCACGTGTTAACCTCTTCGACATGTCAATGGCTGTGAACAAAGAGAAACTTGTAAATAACTCATGAAAGAATAAAGTTACGTTGAAACCAAGCACACCATTGTTTTTCTTGTGACATTACCAATAAGTTTGATGTGTCACATGGCCCTCTTCCTATTGAAAAAACAAAAGTTGTATCCAAGATGGCCGACTTCTAAATGGCCACCATGGTCACCACCCATCTTGAGGAGTTTGCCCCCTCACATATACTAATGTGCCACAAACAGGACTTTAATATCACCAACCATTCCCATGTTATTACGGTGTATCCATATAAATGGCCCACCCTGTAGTTTGAAAACAAAAAGCTTAGGTTGAAAATGTGTAACTTGTTGTCTTGTTTTCTTTTTTCCTCAGCCTGATTCCCTGCTCTTGTAATGGCCACTACAGGCTACGTAGGTGAGATCCAGCCAGCGGCCCAAACTCAGGGGACTGCTGTCACTGTGACAACGGGTCAACCTGATGCCAGCTCCACCCCTGTAACTGCCCCACAATTTTTGGCTGAGATTCAGACTACTGTGGCTGCTCCCACTGTGGTCACACCCACAGGCCAAACTACTCCCACAGAGCAAGCCGCTTCCATCACCACCCAAAAGCCCGCTGCTAGTCAGACCCAGTCCACAGTGCAACCCCAGCCAGCTCAGACGCAGTATGTGACTGCAGAGATCCAGGGCTCCCCCACGCAGTCAGGAAATGCTCAGAGCACTCCACAGTACATCGTTGTTACTGTCACAGGTAAAGGCTTTCTGCACTAACAGTGCATGTGATCTCAATTAAATATTTATTTTATTTATTTATTTTTTAGAAAGAGGGGCAATACATATTAATGAACATTTTAACAAATGTAAATATGCCAGATTATAGCCTTGGGCTAATTTCCATCTGCAGACCCTCTGGCAGGTTGGTGTTAAACACAAGTTAGTAAAAACATACAGAGACACTATTTACAGGTCATGTGACAAGGACAAAAAAGTGATCACATTATACTAGAACAAACAATGACAAGGAGAGTGGACACAGAGACAGTATAGATACAAAATACAACATAATAACGGAAACACATCAATTATATTGCACAAACCCCAGTATTGTACATGCCCTGACCTTCGTGATATTGCGTTCACCCATTGCACTAACAGTTGTTTCCCTTTTTGTAATACACTAACTCTTTTTCCCGTCCAATATAAAACATGATTATTAAACATGATTACATGTTTGTGTGTCCCTCAGCCGCCCTTTTAAGTGACTCTTAAAGATGGGTAGACTTGTACTTTCCCTCACTGACAGTGGAAGACTATTCCAGAAGCTCACTCCCTGATATGACAGAGCATTCTGTGAAAAGGTGGTCCGCCTGAATGCCAGTTCACAATCACCTCTAACAGTGGCTCGAGTCAGTCGAGACCCGGCAACACTGCTAGACTTTTGTTTAATAAAATCACTCATTGGTGGAGGCGCCAGACCATGTATAACTTTGTATATTAGACAGGCAGATTTAAATAATTTGAAATTAGTAAAATTTAAAAACTTGTATTTTTCTAAAATTTGACAATGGTGATATGAAAAAGGTTTTTTATCTAATATTTTCAATGCTCTTTTGTAGCATACTTCAATTGGCCCAATAGCAGCAGAGCTCGTATAGGACCAACTTGTAATACAATATTCAATATGAGCCAGTATCATAGAATGCAGGAATGTAATCGCTGCTGTGTCTGTTAATGATGTGCGGATATGTCTAAAGTTCTGTATATTAACATTTACAGTTTTCACTACTTTTTTAATGTGTTTTTTAAAGGATAATTTAGAGTCTAGTAGCACTCCCAAATACTTAAATTCCTCAACATTAATTAATTCTTGTGCACCCAAGCAGACTTTTACTGCAGCCACGGTTGTTTTAGGTTTACTAAAAAACATTGATACGGTCTTTTTAAAATTAAGGCACAAGCATGAGTCATTCAGCCATTTTTGTAAATCATGTAATGCCAGTGAAAGCTGATGGGCTGCATCATCAGCAGTTTTGGCTTGCGTAAAAATTACCGTATCATCCGCATACATAATCGTGTCCACATTTTTGCACACATTAGGCAAGTCATTTACATAAAGTGAAAATAACAGGGGGCCTAGAATTGAACCCTGGGGGACACCTTGCGTACAGTAAAGATAGGGTGACTTGCTATTCTTTATTTGCACGCATTGTTTTCTATCTGATAGATAAGACTGTATCCATTTAACAGTGTGATTACTAAAGTTAAATGTCGACAGTCTAGACAAGAGCTATTATATCATAACACAAGTGTCCTAGAAGTTCCTTGCTTCAGACTGTGTAAATATGTCTCTATCTGCCACCCCACAGTCATATAACACATCACAAATAAAGATCTGTTGGCGCAAGGCCTAAAGTTAACCAGTCAGAGGTGTTTCACAATGGATGATGAGAATTTATCTTAAGGGGTTTTTCAGACTCATCATTTTATTTGACAAAGCAGATTTGATTTATAGGGACAAAATCAAAAAGGGTGAGGCGTGGAGTTTAATACACGGGTTCTAGGAGTGGAAGGTAAGTAAACTAGTAATTAGCTGCAGCAGAAATACCTGATTTTGCCCGACTTATTCAGCAGACTGCGTAAACGGCTACTGCTGCAAACCCGTCTACCTCCCCTTGGATGAGTATTGGCAGTCACTGTGCATGCTCTCTGTGCATGCTGAGAGAGAGATAGGCTACCCTGCCATCCTCAGCTCAGGTCCCAATCAGCCACCTCTGCACACAGCAACCGCCACTTTCCAAGTAGGTCAGGGACACGAGGGAATCTGCTGCTACAAAGATGAGTGGACAGAGAAGCTGTCAGTATAAGAAATGTTTGTAGTGCAAAAACAAGGCCGGACATGAAAGATATTAAGATTCTAAAGGATGAAAGAGTTGATGTGGTTCAACAAGATGGCTGAGGATTTATTGGATTTTGGTGTGTGTGTGTGTCTGTGTGTGTTCGCGCTCACTCCTTAGGTCCAGCAGCAGCTCACATCAGTGCCAGTGCAACATGTGTACACCAATCAAGTGCAGTATGTTGAAGGAGAAGACAACAACTACACCACCAGCACCATGTTAGAATGAACCTCATTTTCTAACACTTGTCCACACAGTTATTGTTTTCTTTGTCTTACTTCTTTCTTCGGCTGCTTGGTTTTGTAACCCATCTTTGCATGTCTCTCATCCAGTCGCTCCGGCACCTTCCCTTACACCGACACCCCTTTGTACACCCAGACCACCGCCGCTCCATATTACGAAGGTCAGCCGACTTCCGGCACCCAGGCCTCCACGCCCGGCACACCTCTGACTGTGTCCGTGACAGCCGGCACCACAGCGGGCGTCTCGATGTTCGTGGCCCAGCCTACCACCGCGGCGGGGGGAGGGGCCACAGTGGTGACGGCAGGCGGCACGACCAACGGGGCCGGAGAAGGGGCAGGGACCAACGGCGGCGCGGCAGGCAGTTATGTGATCCAGGGGGGTTACATGCTGGGCAGCGGCGGCAGCAGCAGCAGCAGCGGGTCGGCAGCTGGCAACAGTCAGAACTACTCACACACTGCCCGCGCCTCTCCGGCCACTGTGAGTATTACAGAGGGCGAGGAGAGTAGCGTGCCGTCGGCAGACAAGAAGGTATGCAGAGGCGCCAAGCGCAGGAATTTCTTCTCGTTCTGTTCTCATCCACACAACCCCCCCTTTTGGTGGCGCACACTGATGACGTCATAGTTTGAGTTTTGTCAAAGTGGAAAACACAAGTGAACAATTTGGAGATTAGGAGCAAAAAAATGTTAGCTGAAATTTTATTTATTTATTTTATTTTATTTTTTGCTTTAACTGTGATTTCCTCAAAGAAAACAAAACCATGACCTCATCATTTTCATACCATTGCAGTGCATGTAATGAGGGGCATTTTTAATTTGCCTGAAATGCCTTGACACTATACTGTTCATCCCAAATTCATCATATTGAACCCCCATACAATGGCCATAACCAAAACATGTCTGGCCGGCATCCCATCAGTACTCCAGGTCATTGATTCATTGCATACCAAAGTTGTATGCCGCGGCACGCAAACAGATGTATTTGTGTTTTCATTCCTGAATGACAGACGGACTGTAAATACGAATGGATTTGCGTTTGTATAATACAAATACCAGAGAAATCTGTGTGTGTGTGTGTGTGTGTGCGTTTGTGTGCATGTCATGTACATGTATCTGTTCAAAGGTGTGATATGTGTGGTAATAGTTGTGCATTTATCTGTTGCTCTATGTTTTTCTGTATATCTGTATATGCTGGCTTTGCTAACTGCACCAGCTATTTTCTTTGTTCCATTGCCTGTGTGTCAGGTACAGTGGTTGCTGGACAACTATGAGACAGCTGAAGGAGTGAGTCTGCCCCGTTCCACCCTTTACTGCCATTACTTGCTGCACTGCCAGGAGCAGAAGCTAGAACCTGTTAATGCTGCGTCATTCGGGAAACTCATAAGATCTGTGTTCATGGGGCTACGCACACGGCGTCTGGGCACTCGGTAAGCTGTGTAGTCACCCAAACTCATAGGGTAAAAAATATATATGCAACCCATTTATATCCATTAGTAAAGAGAGAGGTGAAGAAGACAGGACAGACAGGGTCGAGTGGGTGGAGACAAATGTTAAGGGTTTGTGAAGGAAAATGTTTACAAGTTGGTAGAGGGAACTTCTTATGGCTTTGAGATGGTGATGCTGACAAAAAGACAGGAGGCAGAGTTGCTAGGGTTTTCATTGATAGTGACCAAGAGGGACAACTTAAGTTGAGTGGTTTTGAAAGTTAGAAAGTCAAGGCTAAGATGGTCTGAACATCTGCAGAGGACGGATAGTGAATATATGGGGGTGACTGTAGCTCAGGTGGCAGAGCAGGTCAGCCACTAATCAGAAGGTCGGTGGTTCGATCCCAGGCTGCATCCTGGCTGCATGCCAAATATCCTTGGGCAAGATACTAACCCCATGTTTGCCTACTGGTGGTGGTCAGAGGGCCCGGTGGCGCCAGTGTCCGGCAGCCTCGCCTCTGTCAGTGCGCCCCAGGGCAGCTGTGGCTACAATGTAGCTTGCTATCGCCAGTGTGTGAATGTGTGTGTGAATGGGTGAATGACTGAATGTAGTGTAAAGCGCTTTGGGGTCCTATGGACTAGAAAAGCGCTATACAAATGCAGGCCATTTACCATATATTGAACAAAAGATGTTGAAGATGGAGCTGCCAGACAGGAGGAGAAGAGGAAGACCACAGAGGAGAGATCAGGCAAACACATCAAACATTTCACTGTGGCCTTTTCTGCTGCAGTGATGCATGTCAGGAGCACAAACCCAGTAGTCCTCCGTTCATTTCACCAGACACCAGTAATGTCCATGTAACTGACGTGCGTAATGCTATGCATGCACACACCAATCAGGCATAAGATTTGACTACTGACAGGTAAAGTGAAATCACTGATTGTCTCTTCACCGTGGCACCTGTTAGTGGGTGGGATACATCAGGAAGCAAGTGAACATTTTGTCTTCAAAGTCGATGTGCTAAAAGCAAGAAGCAAAAGCATTTCTCTGAGTTTGAAAGGGCCAAACTGTAATGGCTAGAAAACTGGGTTGGAGCTGGGTTGTTATCAGTCTCCAATGGTAAGCATCTATCAAAAGTGGTCCAAGGAAGAAACAATAGTGAACCACTGTTATGATGACAGTATCATGGGCGGCCAAGGCTGATCCTTGTGGTTCGATGCAGCCACGGTACCGTTCCTGTAGCTTAATCCTGGTTCTGATGGAAAGGTGTCAGAATGCACTGTGCATCACAGCTCGTTGTGTGTGGGGCTGCATAGCCACAGTACACCCTCTCATGGAAACAGTACTCCCTGATGGCTGTGGACTCTTTCAGCAGAATAACGTGCTCTGGTTGGTTTGAGGTTTGAGGAGCACAGCAACAATTTTGAGGTGTTGACTTGGCCTCCCAATTCCCAAGAATTTGGATTGTGCTAGTTAAACAAGTGCGATGCATGGAGGCCGCACCTCGCAACTTACAGGACTTAAAGGATCTGTTGCTAACCTCTTGGTGCCAAATACCACAGCACACCCTCAGGGCTCTAGTGGAGCCCAAGCCTCGACATATCAGGGCTGTTTCAGCAGAAAAAGGGGGACCAACACAATATTAGGCAGGTGGTCATATGTTATGCTTGATTGGTGTACCTTAAATTAGTTTCCAGCAGAAATGCAGTTTTTTTTGTGTTGTTTTGTTTAAATTTTTCTAGGAACATCTATAAAGCTCTCTGGAGCATTGGGAAATGTTTGCCTTGTGTAGGAAGACATGTGGGTAGCGATGAAGACAGACAGCATGTGTGTGGGAGAGTGAG
Source organism: Haplochromis burtoni (assembly GCF_018398535.1). Classification (NCBI taxonomy): domain Eukaryota; kingdom Metazoa; phylum Chordata; class Actinopteri; order Cichliformes; family Cichlidae; genus Haplochromis; species Haplochromis burtoni. The sequence goes on from NW_024582924.1 coordinate 208,315, forward strand.
TGAGCTAGTGAAATGACTTTTTAAAAGTATTTAGTGCTATGGGTGCAAATACTTTGTGTTTTATGAAATTCTAATTCAGTGTATAGTAAGACTATACATGTGGCTTGTATGGAGTTAACATACATTTAAACAGACAGCATAAACACTATGCTCTCTATAGAGTTAGGCTCTTTTAAAAATAAAAGTCAAACCACATTTGTCTTCCTGTTAGGGGTAATTCTAAATACCACTATTATGGGCTGAGAATCAAAGCGGGCTCTTCTCTTCTCCGGCTGATGGAAGACCAACAACACCTGGCTATGAGGCAACAGCCGTTCTCACAGAAACAGAGGTATCCACAGAAATGTCTACACATTCAAGCGCATCTTCTCTATCATTACACAGTTGACCTTTTTTCTACCTCATACGGTTTTTGCCACCGGCTCCTGTTTTTTCTCCATCTCTCACACCATGTCTTCCATTCTTCTCGCGGCTCTGGGCATCTGCTGCTCTTATTATAAGACTGAATTACAATTTCATTTCACTTCATTATTTATCACCTTTGTCTAGACATGAATGCCTGATGTGCTTTTTCGCTCCCTACCTATCAGGTTGAAGCCTGTTCATAAGGTGGAAGGAATGACCAATGGAACGGCAGCAGGAGCAGGTCAGCAGCAGCAACAGCAGCAGGGATCGGGCCACGTGGATATCAGCACCCAGGTTCAGCAGTACCAACAGTTCCTTGGTGAGCTTAGTAAACAATGAACACACTTGTTAGTGAGTGCTGCTTTTTTTTTTTTAATGTTAATTTGGTTGAGTCACAAGAGTGAGCAAGCAAAACATTCTTGTAAGCTCTCAGGGCTTGTTGTGAGGACCTTGCATTACATTATGTGGTTGCTTAGAGTGCATGGTGGTCAGAGGGCCCGGTGGCGCCTGTGTCCGGCAGCCTCGCCTCTGTCAGTGCGCCCCAGGGCAGCTGTGGCTACAATGTAGCTTGCCATTGCCAGTGTGTGAATGTGTGTGTGAATGGGTGAATGACTGAATGTAGTGTAAAGCGCTTTGGGTCTATGGACTGAAGCCATAAATAGGATATTCTAAGTAAAAAGCGATACCCTATACTAAAATGCAGGCCATTTACCGATATTAGAGTGCATGAGGCGTGTGTGGCCTGACATACTAAGCACCAGTACAATATTTGTAACATTGCTTTCTCCCTGTGAAAGTAAATTGTTAATTTGGAATCCTTGACATACAAGTGTGTCTCCTCATCTTTAGGTTTACCGGCTTTTTGGAGAAGCCATATATTCATTTTTTATTAGCAAGCAAGGACCTTTCTCATGCCTCTGTTAACGGACTGTCACAATCACAAATGGCCCAGAGTTAACAGTAAATACTTGCATTTGTTAACAGTTTATTAATAAGATTATATAAAGCGAATGTGTTTTTTCTTCCTGTTATTTATGTTGAAACGCCCGATATATTCACTCACGGTCCATTTTTTATACTTATTTTGCTGACTGTTGTTTTTACTTCCGTTAATTCGTCATTGTTCCTTTTCTTGAGTGTGTGACTTAGCTTTATGGAGTTTGGGCATTTTTTGTACACAAGACAAGCAATGACTTTTGCGTAGCGGACCTGATATAAATTGTCATTTTCAAAAACACTCTTCTCCTACTTATGTCTGCTGTTAAGAACCCTTGGCGGAAGTTTTGTCCGCATTCAGTGTGCTTAATACTCGAGACCCACAGCACAAAGACGAGGCGTTTCAGATTTTTCTATCACCACGACAGGATTTCTTTTGCGTGTTGTGGAGTCTGTTGCAGCTAGTTGTCCCGGCGCTCTGTGTTTGTCTAAATTGCCACAGTAGTGTTATACCCAAAAACATGTGAGTGCAAATGCGGTTTGTCTATGGTCTACGTGTCATAGCCCATGCAATACACTACTGTGGGAAATAATAATTTTAACAAATCACGATAGCCCGCGACATGTCCCAGGGTGTTACTCCACCTTCTTGCCCTAATGACAGCTTGAGAATAGCCCCCCCCCCCTTCAACCTTGAATTGGATAAGCAGAAGAGAATGGATGGATGGCTATTTCTATATGTGTAAGGCAGGATGGTAGTTAGCACTGTTGCCTCACAGCAAAAAGGTCCTGGGTTTGAATCTAGCATATTTGGTTGTGGCCTTTCTTTGTGGAGTCTGAATGTTCTCCCCGTGTTTTGCATGGGTTCTCTCTGGCTTCCTCCCACAGTCCAAACACATGCAGTTAGAGGGGCTGGGTTAACTGGTGTTCTAATTCATGGTGTAAGCAGTTGAGTTACCTGGAGATAGCTTTATGTAGGAGACCATGTCTATGATGAATGAGTTATTAAATGTTTGTCTCTTTGTGTGTTTGCCCTTGGTGAGCAGCACTGGCAATATAGTCCAGGTTTGTTCGTATAGACACGTCCACCCAATAAACCTTGAGAATCTTCTCTAATGTATAACAGTATTAGAACTGCAAAAACCCTGAATTGGATAAGCAGATGGAAATGGATGGAGATTATATGTTTTTAATCTGAACATAATGTAAAAAGACAATCTCATTACCAACATTTAAATGCCACATCCCTCCTACTATGAGCTAAACCAGAACAGGCATGTCCATCTAAGCACATTTAGTGGCATTCACATAAATGTTGATTACTCTGTGCAGTTAATGGGATTTCTCTCTTAGTATCCACTGCTCCTTTGTCCTGTGTCCAGATGCATCCAGAGCTCTCCCAGAGTTCCCAGAGATCGATCTCCAGGGGAAGTCTCTGCCAGAGGGCATTGAGCTGGAGCACATAAAGAGCTTTCAGCTGCTGTACAGAGAACATTGTGAGGTAACCGAAATTGGAACCCACTGACTATTTACTGAAGTTTTTCCTTTGTGTGTAGTTCCTTTCTGTGAATCACTGCAGGACTACTCTAAATCAAATTACACCAATTATAACCTTTTAGTGGGAAAAACCGACTGTAATTTGATCAAAATGTCAAGTTCTTATAGATGTAGTGGTGAAGATGAGTTTTAAGGTTAGGAAGACCACATTGAAAGCAAAATCCAGAAATGCAGAATGTTGTTTTCCTCTCCTTTGTTCCTTCAGTTGCCCCACTACCCCCACCCCAATAATCTATTTGTCCTCAGTCTTCGATTCTTTGATGTATGGATTCTTTTCTTTCTGTTCTTTCAGGCTATTCTCGATGTGATGGTTAACCTGCAGTTTACCCTAGTGGAGACTCTGTGGAAGACCTTCTGGAGGTTCAGCCAAAGTCAGGCCGGAGATGCCACGTTGGCCGTGTGAGTGATTGTACTCCACAGGCAGGCGTTCATTCAAGATCCAGATTGTGTCCTAAGATAGTAAAAACATTTGTCTGTTGCCGTAGCATTACTATTTCCATACAAACTGTGTGTGCGTGTGTGTGCGCCTCGGCAGTCACGATGAGTCAGAGAAGCGTCTCCCTAAGTCCTGCCTGGTGTTGCTGTGCAAATATGAGCCAGTGCTGCGCTGGAGCCGCGACTGTGACAACAGCCTCTACCAGGGCCTGGTGGAAATCCTCATCCCTGATGTCCTCAGACCCATCCCCAGTAAGGCTCTATAGGAAGACTGATTATGTAGTGAACCATGTAAGCATGCTTATCCGTGCCTACAGAGTGTGTTTATACAAATAAAGAGCTATTCCTAAAACTCAGTGCCAATTTAAAGTTGTTGAAATGAGCCAACTAGGGAGCAAAGATCCTCCTGACAGCCTTTTGGATGTGTAGTGAAAGAATACACTGTTTTCCATCACGTGTACCCATTGCGCTGCCCTTACTGGCAGCTACACTTATTTCTTCTGGTTTCGGTTATAGTTTTAGTCAGAGTTTAACTTTTAAGACCGTGAACAGTTCCCTTTTGAATATTCGTCATTTTCTTTCCCATCACAATGCTGCCAGAGAAAAAAATGTTCCACATCCACATAAAGTGGATACAAGTCTGGTTATTCAGCTGTAATGCCAAAAAGAAAATAAATAAAAATTGAAAAATCTTTGACCAGCAGAACCTTGGCTAATTGTCTAGACATTAGATAATAGTTTTCCCACTCTAGCAGTGACAGACCCATTTCTGCCCACAGGTGCCTTAACTCAAGCCATTCGCAACTTTGCCAAGAGCCTGGAGAGCTGGCTGACCAATGCCATGATGAACATCCCTGAGGAAATGGTCCGCATCAAGGTAAAGCCCTCCATTATTAGCTTGGCGCTGATGGAACCGCTTGTTTTCTGAGCCATGGAGCAAACAGTCTTTTCAGGCATGACAAAAACATCATCTTATTGTGTGGGACTCTAAGCTCAGACATTATTAGATTTTTGTGAGCAGGAGCTAGAGTTGAATTTATATAAAAGCTCTGCGGTGCAGCTTTTGTGAAGAAGGGAAAAAAGAGGTTCCATCAAAGTAAATAAATGACAGCAGATGTGAGCAGCTATCACAGAAAACATCTGTTATATACGGATATTTGTGAAAATATTGATATGCATCTTTTTCTGACCCGTCGTCTTCCTCCTCTCTCAGGTCACATCAGCCAATGCTTTTGCTCAGACCCTGCGCCGCTACACCAGTCTGAACCACCTGGCCCAGGCAGCCCGTGCTGTCCTCCAGAACACGGCTCAGATCAATCAGATGCTGTCCGACCTCAACCGCGTCGACTTTGCCAACGTCCAGGTCGGTTCAGTGTCTAGCAGCATTCTCATTAAATCGCGCTGATGACATTGTCAGTGGTTGAATGCCGCTTTGGTTTTGCAGCTGACTCTGTAGCTTGTGGTTACACTGAGGTTTCATGTGTTATTTGTTTATCCAACTTCCGTCATAGTGTCTCTTTTTTATTTTACTGTTCAGGAAGCTCACTTGGTTTTTCTAAGAAACTGCTTCTTCCGCCTGATTATATGTTCAGATACTGAACAGTAAACTTAGTGCTAGTGCGTGGTTTAAGCTCCATCATCTGCTGCTATTTATAAATATAAGGTCATCCAGCCTCTTTTACTGGTGCAGATGTGACTGCCCTATAATGACACTTTGCCTTTTTCTCCCTGTTTGTGCTTTTGTAGGAGCAGGCTTCATGGGTGTGCCGGTGCGAAGACCGTGTGGTCCAGCGGCTCGAGCAGGACTTCAAGCTGACCCTCCAGCAGCAGAACTCACTGGAGCAGTGGGCCGCGTGGCTCGACGGTGTGGTCTCCCAGGTCCTAAAGCCCTACCAACACAGCCCTGCTTTCCCTAAAGCTGCCAAGCTCTTTCTGCTCAAGTGGTCCTTTTACAGGTGGGGAGCAGTCAGAAAGAATGAATTCCAAGTTCTGCCTCTCCTGACCTTTTCTGAGTCCATTTTTATTTGTGTTGATAGATTTGATTTGGTTGGATCTTTATTCTCCTCTTTTGAGCTAAATGTCTGGTAAAAATGATGAAGGAGGAGTGTACGAGTGCACAATAGCCAGTAATTTAGAGCTGAAGTATACAGGGCTAAAATGGCCTTTGTCAGTTTGCATTATTTTTTGTGATGTTGTATTCAGTTTGAGCTGCAGGCTTTAGTCCTGAATTTAAAACAAACCTAGTCTGTACTTTGTTAAGTCATTGCTAACTGTAATAATCACAAGATAATCATCAAAACTGTCCAAATCTTAAATGACTGGATTTTTTTTAATTAACAAAACAAGAGAGCAGTTTAAAAAGTGATAACCAAGACAAGGACATAGAATACTTACAATAACAACACAAACTAGAAAACAATCACTAGGATAGTAGAGATAAAAGGATGAGTGTACTACTCATTATAACCATATTCTTAAATAAATGCTAAAAGTAACAGTAACAATAATCCTCATCCACCTCTATGCTGTAATCGTAAGTATGCATCCATATACCTTCCTATGCACATATGCCATAGTGATAAAAAAAAAAAGAAGCAAGGTTATATATATATATATATTATTGTATATATATATTCATATTATATGTGTGTGTGTATATATATATATGTATGTGTGTATATATATATGTATGTGTGTGTGTGTGTGTGTGTGTGTGTGTGTGTGTGTGTGTGTGTGTGTGTGTGTACACAGGACCCTCAAGCTCCTAGGCCTCTGGTAGAGACATGAGCTTGAAGGATAAAGATAAAGAAGGATAAAGGGTGAATGGGGAATTTAATTTATTTATTTATATAAATATATATATAAAACCAAGCTCATCCCATAAGCAGGGTCTTAGTCAAGCAGGTCATTACAAGTCAGTTGCCATTCATTTGCCTCCTTTGGAGACTGGATGGAAATCCGAAGGCTCTGAATCGCTCTCAGACCTGTCTGGAATAAATAGCAGAGCTGAAATTTAAAATCCAAACCACCCCACATCACACAGCTTTATTGAAGGAACTTATCAAATACTCAAATTGAGTAAATAAGTCACCGACTCGACTCGTGGTTCGTGGTGTCAACCTTGTCCCAGTAAAGCAATGAGATAGAGGAAAAAAGCAGTTTCTGTTTGTAAGTTAGAGAAGTGGTACATGTGTGAAGAGTGGCTTGTTTCCCATTTCTGTTCCTCAGTTCCATGGTAATCAGAGACCTCACCCTGCGGAGTGCCGCCAGCTTCGGATCCTTTCACCTGATTCGTCTGCTATACGACGAGTACATGTACTACCTTATCGAGCACAGAGTGGCCCAGGCTAAAGGAGAGACCCCCATTGCTGTTATGGGAGAGGTATCAACATACACGGATCCAGAAATGCAAATACATTCATATAATAGTGTAAGCCACATTCACACCACTAACCAAATCCCCTCTTGACATTAGTTTGCCAGCTTAGGCCGAGGTCTGAACCAGCTGGATCCGGATAAAGGTCTGCACTGATTCTGCTGTAGCTCGTCTTAACTGACACCTGTGCTCTAAGCTTTGCTGGTAACCATCTCTGTTATGCTGTCTGTTGTAGAAGAGGAAGAAGAAGAGGAGGAGGAGAGTGATGAAGAAGGTCAGGAGCTGTCCCTTCCCTCAGACGGGGCCGTGCTCGGAGAGGAGTCTCTGGAGCCGCCTGCCAAGCTGGCCAGAACTGACCAGAGAGTTCTCTTCGCCACCGGGTCAGCTGACAACTAGCCGCAGTGTAAATGACATGTGCCGATCTCACAGACACACACGCCGATGTACAAAGAACAGTAATTTATACCCCCTGACACCTGTATATAGAGCTTGTTGAGGTGCGCCCGCGTGCACTCTCGCTGCATATGGTTCTGTTTGCGTGCAGTCCTCAGGCACACACAATCAAAACACACTCAAGTCAGTAACTGCTGCTGCCCGGATGGCACAACCACCTGTCGCCACCATTGATTACTCCCACAGTCAGTGGCGTTTTGTAACAGGACGTGGCTTCAGAAACCCGGGGTCTCTTGATGCAGAGAGGACCTTCAGTTGTATGAATCTGTAAAAACAAAACAAACTAAAGCCAGGCACTTCTTTTCGTTTATCTCCTCATCGCGCCGCAGCCTCGCTGTTTTTCCCTCTCATTGCTGTAAAACGAATGCTCGCCCTCCCACCGCTGTCACTGCCGTATCAAAGTGGTCTTTAAAAGGTACTGCGGGGTGTGTGTGTGTTTGTGTGCGGAGCGGACCGTAAGCGGTGTTTGAATTTAGTCACTACTTCATTTACCGCTTTGTGGGAGCGTAGGGTTTTTTGTTGTTGTTGCTTTTTCTTTTTTTTTTTAAAGACAGCAGGCGACTTTTTTGTGTGTGTCAGCTTGTACGAGCACTGTGGTCACACCGCTCTGCTGTTATTTGTAGAGGCCGAGTGAACACGCGTTTTTACCCGGTCGTGCGCGTCTGTTTGCGTGACTCATGCCGAGTGGTGACTGTTGTGTAGATATTTTCTAGAGCATTCATGGTTTGATTTTTTTTTTTTTGATGGAGTGTGAAGATTACCTGTGTGATTCACCTGTTAAAAGACAAAAAAAGAAAAAAGAGAAGCTCTCGTGTTCTCGGAGTGCCTACCTCAGCTGCCACAAACACTTGTAAAGATGAAGCTCCAGCTGTGAAGTAGGAACTCCTGTTAGTTGCTGCAAGAAAAAAATTCTCTTTTTTTCCTTTTTTTTAAAACAAGAACATCTGGTTCTCACGAGAGAGAGAGAAGTGCCGTACGTGTACCATAGTTTATGTTTAAGTGCTTCAATCCTATCCACCCATTAAGTTCCTCTGTGCCCTCATTTGCCCTCGACTCGTTATGTTTTTGCCTTATTTCATTCTGTTTCTGTTTTTTCCCCCCACATTTGTGTGTTTCTGGGTGCCAAACCGGTTTGCTTTGATCCTCGCTGATTTTTCTTCTTTCTTTTGTTTTTTTAAGAACTGTGCCTGAGTAAGAACGGTGATATACTTATATTCTACTGTATATTTATCCACTATTTTGAATTTCGTTGTCACTAAGTGAACCTCTTGTGCAGTGTACGGTGCTGTGTTGTCACACATTGTAAGCGACCCTCGTGTGCATTATTGATTTGTGATTGTACGTTCGGTTATCGATCCTCTTTCATATCTGATGACTTTTCCACTCACAGGCTAAGTAAGGCCCTGCCTCTTTGCACATGTTGACTTTATTGTCTAAAAGTTTTTTTGTTTGTTTTTTCCCCCCTCACTTTCTTCGAGGTGTTTTTTTTTTTTTTTTTTTTTTTAAACGGTGAGATGGAGGCGTCAGATTTCATGCAAATGTCTCTCACCCCTCGGTGAGATTCAGAGAAATCGACCGAGGTGAGAGATCTGCTCAGTCCTCCACCACCGCTCATCTCATTCCTCTCGTCTCACTATGTTTTTTTTCTCACTCTCATGCCCGATGGCTTTGTTTTGCTTCTAAAACACTGTTCATGGAGATCAGTTGTCATATTCCTTTTTCCATTTCTGTCAATACTGTCTATAAATAGCGGTGCGTGTTTTTTCACAGGCATTGCCAGCCTCAAACCAGCACATCATCCTTTATACGAAGTCTAGCGCTACCACAGCTGAGTACATATCACTCCAGTCTTTTAATGATCTACAGCGTGCAGAATGGCCATTGTTTACCCACTAAAAAAGGAAAAAAATGTTCGTCATTTTTATAGTGCGTTGTTTCTTATGTACAAAACAAAATGAGAAAAAAAAAGATGTTCAGTGGCAGTGTTTTTTGAATTTTGGTCTGCTCTAAGTATGACTGTGCCTTTGGAGGTGGTAGAATGCAATTCAGATGTTTTTAATTTTAAAGATATAAATTAAAGAATTTTTAAAATTACTCCGGATATCTCTCGTGGGTTTCTGAGTCTGATTTTATCATCTCTGTAGTCATTACCAGTGTAAGGGCGGGGTTACTGTCTGAAAAAGTCACTTTCTTATTAAATTTGACACCCTTGGCTGAAAAAAAAAAACAAGACCGTGACTTCCTGGGCCACGCTCACACGAACACACTCGTCTTCTACCACTTCTGCTGCTGTATAAATAAGACACTGGAACAGGAAACGCAGAATACCTGAAACTCAAAAGTCAGCCTGCTTTAAGCAGAGCAGAAACGGATCAATTGTGCTGGCAACTTTTGACAGCTGGTAACCCGAGCGTGTTCACTGAGAACAGCAGAGGTGGAAGAATCAGAGGTACAGAGCAGAGAAAGATGTTATTGGTGCAGTGTTTCTGCATGTGCGAGGTCCCATGGTACACACAGGATTTTAAAGTTTTGCAATAAATAGCTGAGCAATATTCAGATAAAAGCAGAAAAGCGCAAGTAAATGACTGCAAAGTGTCAAAGTGTCAAAGTACCATGAGTGGCCACACCTAATGAGGCTCAGAGACACACAAACATGTAATTTATGTCAAGAGAACCTCCTTTACGTATCACGTCAGGTAGCTAACAGTGACCCCTAGTGGTGTTTTCCCTCAAGTGCTCTTTTATGGCTGGCAACAGCAGGGCATGTATTATATACTCTGCAGCCACTTCATTAGTTACACCTTGCTAGTACTGGTTTGGAGCCACTATTGCTTTTTAAGCTGCCTTAATTCAACAAGGTGCTATAAACATCCCTCGCAGATGTTGGTCCATACTGACATGATAGCATCACACAGTTGCTGAAAATTTGTCAGCTGTACATCCATGAATGAAATCTTCCATTTCACCACATCCCAAAGATGTTCTAATGCACTAAGATCTGGTGACTGTGGAGGCGATTTAAGTATACAGGGAGTGCAGAATTATTAGGCAAGTTGTATTTTTGAGGAATAATGTTATTATTGAACAACAAACATGTTCTCAATGAACCCAAAAAACTCATTAATATCAAAGCTGAATGTTTTTGGAAGTAGTTTTTAGTTTGTTTTTAGTTTTAGCTATTTTAGGGGGATATCTGTGTGTGCAGGTGACTATTACTGTGCATAATTATTAGGCAACTTAACAAAAAACAAATATATACCCATTTCAATTATTTATTTTTACCAGTGAAACCAATATAACATCTCCACATTCACAAATATACATTTCTGACATTCAAAAACAAAACAAAAACAAATCAGCGACCAATATAGCCACCTTTCTTTGCAAGGACACTCAAAAGCCTGCCATCCATGGATTCTGTCAGTGTTTTGATCTGTTCACCATCAACATTGCGTGCAGCAGCAACCACAGCCTCCCAGACACTGTTCAGAGAGGTGTACTGTTTTCCCTCCTTGTAAATCTCACATTTGATGATGGACCACAGGTTCTCAATGGGGTTCAGATCAGGTGAACAAGGAGGCCATGTCATTAGTTTTTCTTCTTTTATACCCTTTCTTGCCAGCCACGCTGTGGAGTACTTGGACGCGTGTGATGGAGCATTGTCCTGCATGAAAATCATGTTTTTCTTGAAGGATGCAGACTTCTTCCTGTACCACTGCTTGAAGAAGGTGTCTTCCAGAAACTGGCAGTAGGACTGGGAGTTGAGCTTGACTCCATCCTCAACCCGAAAAGGCCCCACAAGCTCATCTTTGATGATACCAGCCCAAACCAGTACTCCACCTCCACCTTGCTGGCGTCTGAGTGGACTGGAGCTCTCTGCCCTTTACCAATCCAGCCACGGGCCCATCCATCTGGCCCATCAAGACTCACTCTCATTTCATCAGTCCATAAAACCTTAGAAAAACCAGTCTTGAGATATTTCTTGGCCCAGTCTTGACGTTTCAGCTTGTGTGTCTTGTTCAGTGGTGGTCGTCTTTCAGCCTTTCTTACCTTGGCCATGTCTCTGAGTATTGCACACCTTGTGCTTTTGGGCACTCCAGTGATGTTGCAGCTCTGAAATATGGCCAAACTGGTGGCAAGTGGCATCTTGGCAGCTGCACGCTTGACTTTTCTCAGTTCATGGGCAGTTATTTTGCGCCTTGGTTTTTCCACACGCTTCTTGCGACCCTGTTGACTATTTTGAATGAAACGCTTGATTGTTCGATGATCACGCTTCAGAAGCTTTGCAATTTTGAGACTGCTGCATCCCTCTGCAAGATATCTCACTATTTTTGACTTTTCTGAGCCTGTCAAGTCCTTCTTTTGACCCATTTTGCCAAAGGAAAGGACGTTGCCTAATAATTATGCACACCTGATATAGGGTGTTGATGTCATTAGACCACACCCCTTCTCATTACAGAGATGCACATCACCTAATATGCTTAATTGGTAGTAGGCTTTCGAGCCTATACAGCTTGGAGTAAGACAACATGCATGAAGAGGATGATGTGGACAAAATACTCATTTGCCTAATAATTCTGCACTCTCTGTAGTGAACTCAAGAAATGTTCTCATTCTCTAGAGATGTCTGTGTGGGGACAAGCTGAACAGATCAGCACTTTCAACCAAAGTTCATAGTCACTTGAATCACCTTTCTTCTCTGTTCTGATGCTCATTTTGCACTTCAGCAGGTATTTTTGGCCACATCTAGACGCCTAAATATGTTGGGTTGGCTGATTAGATATGTGTTAACAAGAAGTTAAACAGGTGTACCTAATATTAGGGGTGGGGGAAAAAATCGATACTGTGTAGTATCGTGATATTTTGTTTGCTAATAATGTATCGATACAGGGACAGCAGAAATCGATATTTTGTTACAAAAAGGTTTTTGTGCTCAGAGCATGTTGATCCTTTTTCTGAGCAAGAATCCTGACATTCCTTCACTGTCCAAATGTGTTTAACTTTTTTTTGGCAGCAATAAACATGACAGTTTACTTATTTTAATTTAAGACATGTTTTATTTTAATTAAGTTTAAAACTTTTTTATTTAATGTAAAATTATATTTTGTTTTAATTTACTTTCAAATTCTTCAGTTGCTGAATGGGCTGCATAGTTTTCATAAATTGCATAGTTCAGAATAGCTATAATTGTACCAGATGGTTGCATTCAGTTAAGTTGGACTAGACTGTAATACAAACCGTTCAGTTTGTCAACAATAAAACTGACTGAAATGAGAGAAAGACTGAGTGCGAGACTTTGATATTAGATAAAATGAATATTGATAAAGTTTACCTTTATGTACAGAATCTGAATATCGCAAAATATATATATATATATATTTTTAAAAATCGCAATAATATCGTATCGTGCGTTAAGTATTGTGATAATATCGTATCGTGGGATGTATGGTGATTCCCACCTCTACTAATGAGTGCATTTGGTCCAAAAGCGACACAGACACAATATTCAAGATTTCAAAGTAGCTGATATATTTATTTCAGATCAGTGCTGCTGGTGGTCGTCTGTTTATAACAATCTCAACACAATATCAACCCAAAGGCAAGACTCGCAGCTGCCATTCAGAATACAAGAATCATACCTGATACGTCTCTGGAAGTGAAAACCAGCAGCTTTATATTGCTGAATATACAGTTTGTGTATATACAATATATGTTAAAGCAGGACACACTTGGAAGACTAAAGTTCAAACTTTTGCACACAAACAATGACCGTGGAAGGACAATTAAGAAAAAAAAAAGGCAGCGTTTGTAAAAAAGCTTTACAAAATAAAGGAAGACAACATGCAACCTGGAGTCTGCACAAACGGCAATGAACTGAGGGATAAATTGCTGTAGGAGAACTCAGCAGTACAATCTACACAAGAATATAACTACACTTTAAAGTCTCCATATGCCGCCATTCTGAGGTGTGCTGAAAGCCCTTCTGAACTTTCTAAATGATAAGAAATAACGATGATTACTCACAGAAAGCTGGCCAAATCTGAAAAGTTATCCCCCACCCAGCCCCATCTTTCCAGTTTAGCCTTTAGTCCACAGTAAGCCGGCCTTTTCTTCTAACCCAAAACTAAAGCGGTCAGGTGGAACAAACAGTTCACGAGATGGGACGTTTCAAGAGGCAAAAAGGTGTTGAGCGATGCAATTTAAAATGAACAGAGGCAATTAATACATTATTCACATTCGTGCTTCTGAACCTTGCAGCTCGGGGCTTCTTTTCACAATCTGACTGCATAAATCTAACCTGCGCACAGTCACCCAGATATACACGTGTTGAAACACCCTGCAAGCCTCTGCAGAGGAAGGAAAAAACCAATATGAGAAAATCAAATGAGGCATGTCTCCTCCTGTGACTTCTGCACCACACACACACACACACACACACACACACACACACACACACAACACACACACACACACACACACACACAAACTGTTATACACGACATACACGTATCTGCAAGTCAGTTAATACAACACTGGGATATGAAGGTGAGTACTTTAAAATGGGGCTACGGGATGACTGAGATGTGCTGAAAACTCTGTTAATGAAATAACTGCTCCGGGGCTCCCGTGAGTATTTAAATCTACGCTCAGGCAGCTCTGAGTAGCTCTGTGAAATGATCGCATTTAATCAGTCTTTTCCCTCCCGTCAGCAGCGAAGCACAGGAGCATCGGGTTCAGTTCACATTATTATCAAAAAAAGGATCCAGATGATGTTCACATGTGGGGAAGCGTTTCACTTCTAGTTGCAACGGATACAATATATATGAATAAAGGGATCGATCCTGGCCTAAGACTTCAGAGCCCTCTTCTTTATCCCGTCTTCTGCCACGAACTCTCACTGCATCTAAAATACAGACGTTTGGAGGTGAGATGTGAGACGTGAGGAGGTAGATTAACACACACAGAAACAAGACCTCGACGAGGCCGCTGCACCAACCTGTCCCTGCTGGGGATTGGCCGGCTGGCCGGAGGGCTGCTGTCCTGTTTGTCCGTAGTACGCAGCCTGCTGCCTGTAGTACTCCGCCCAAGCTGCGCTGTAGTCCTGCTGGCCTCCTGTTGTGGATGCTGAACCTCCTCCTCCTCCTCCTGCTGCTGCTCCTGGAGCTGCAGCTGCTGTACCGGGTATAGAGCCGCCTGCCTGGGCTGAGAAACAGAAACAGACATGAAAAATTAAATAACAACAACAAAATTACATAAATTACTACCTAACATATGCAACATACTCGTACCCATCTTCTTGTAGTACTCCTCCCAGGCCTTGGTGTAGTCCGGCTGGCCCCCCGGTGTCTGTGCAGCCTGGGTCTGGTCACCTGCAGCTTGGGCACCTCCAGCCTGGTTTGCGGGGTACGGGGCTGGCGCAGCCCCCGATGGCTGCTGGTAGTACTGAGCGTAGTAGGCCGCCCAGGCTGCATTGGGGTCATTGGCTGCTGCCTTGCCTAGAAAAGACGCAGGGTGGAGGGGGTGAGGTCCTCATAGGGTGAGGGTGAGCCCCTGCTACTGGCCTGGAGACCGGGCTTGGAGACCAGGGGGAGGAAACAGAGACAGGGTTAGAGCCAGAGCTGCTACAGATAAAGACACCGCATCTCATCACAACATTTCCATCAGAACTCCTGTTGACCTTCTCAGATTAAAAAAAAACCAAGTATAGTGAGAAATAAGTGCGAGGGCTGAGCAGTAAACACTTAAAATCAGCAGAGGTGGTGAAGCCAGCAGTGACTCACTGGGGTCATGTGGTGGTTGAGGCTGCCACTGCTGGTAGGTGTTGCTCCAGCCCTGTGAGCTGTACTGGGGAGGACCTGGAGGACCACCACTGAGGAAAGAAGAAGCGCTTTCTTATTTAAAAAAACAAAAACATCTCAGGGTCATCGTCAGTTCTCTGAAATCTGCTTTAAAGCTGCAGCCACTCACTGTGGAGGTCCAGGAGCCCCAGGCGGTCCGGGGTTGTAGGGGTTTGGGCTGTAAGGAACCATTGGCCCAGCAGGACCTGGCCCAGCTGTCCCCGGGCCCACAGGACACAGTGGACCCTGAAACACATCACATGATGACACATGACGAGTGTTCTTAAGAAATAATAATTAAGAGTAATGATAATCTAGAATGACAAGCACCTCGATCTTCTCCTCAATGAGCTGCTTGGCGTGGTCGATCTGCTGCGGGGACCCACGAATGATAAAAAGCTTAAAGTTGGGGTCTCCGTTGGGGGGTGGCTGTCGAGAGATTTCCACGAATGCCCCCGTCTGCTGGTTGATGGACTTGACGTTCTCTCCTCCTCTGCCAATCACAAGCCCACACTTTTGGGCGGGAATAGAGAAGGTCATTTCCCCTCCGGGGGGACCCCAACCGCCTTGTCCCCCACCTCGCCCCCTATTGCCTGAAGGCATTCCTGGAGGACCTGGGGGACCCTGTGGACAATTATACCACATTACTTCACATATGCCCAGTACGTCACAGCCTCTGGTGATTTTGCCTCATCTGACTATGTTAAAAACACAACAACAAAAAAAACGAAACAAAAAAACAAGGCTAAGCACTTAATTTATCCAAATATTTATGGACGTTATGATGTGAGGCCTTCATCTATTGATTTATGATGTTTTAGAGTGTGACAGCTGATCCGTACCCCCTGTCCCTCCTCTCTGACCCGGATGCTCTGCAGCAGGTCGTTGATGATCTGAGCCGCGTGCTCGCAGCGTTCAGGCGGACCGCTGATGTGTGCGATCTTATCTGGACCGGTCCCGTCATCTGGAAGGGATTTAAAAGTGCATTAAGCGTTTGGGATTAACACTAAATGAAATCAATCAGGTCAGCTTCCAGCACCGGTCAAAGTGAGAGTTAACAGCTGTCTGTAAATTAGGATCTCAAAAAAAGTGCAAAGTGGTAAAAAACAAAAACAAACAAAAAAGAAAACACGCTAAAGGGTCATGCCAGGTGACGTTCTGATGTGACCATTGTTCTTGTAACACTGGATCTATGCAGGGATCCTTCCTTATCTGATTTTCTTTTCAACATACAAGTCAAATCAATAGAAGAAGAAAAGGAGCCAATTTTACCAGCTCTACACAACAGCTTACGCAAAAGGCAATCACACTGCCTGAGTAAAAGATTCACCTGATACAAAGGGGCAAAGTACAGCAGATGCACAGGCTGTCAGGCTAGACAGCGAGTTTGTGACGCTTCATTTGTAGGCAAACTTTTACCCCCTCAAAAAATATCACTGCAATGGAGAAACCTGGTAATTATGTGTTTTAGGGCTTGTACTTCCAGGGAATTTGTGCCACCTAAAGACTCTCTGATGGATGGCAGTGCCAGCTGCCAGCATCTGTTCTGGTACTAATAACATTTATATTGATTTTACTAAATTTACTAAATTAAGTGGTGGCAGCTAAATGAGACCAAAACAGAGGAAAGCAGAACGTCAGCAAATGCGAAAGACGTATAAATGAAGCCACAACGCCGTCGTCAGAGCGTCCCACCTTGTTTGAACTGTATCCTGACTCCGGCATCATTCTGAATTTTCTTGATCATCTCTCCATTGCGTCCAATGACCACACCCACCGAGTGTCGTGGTACTGGGATCTAATATGACAAAAAAAAAAACAACAAAAAAAAACCCCCCCACATCTATCGTTTCCTCTGTTTGTGATTTGGTTAAAAAAAATGTTTTTAAAAACCCTCTGCAGTCACTTCCAGTCTTGCTCCGACACACAAACTTACATCCATGCCGCCTCCCATTCGGGAGCTGAATTCGCTTCTTTCGCTGTAGCCGCCTTGGTCTCTGTCCCTCAGAATCTCCTGCACCATCTCCTGGGCTTGCTGAAAAACCATTAAGGATCAGGAAGCTCGGCACTATGCCACATTTACTTTGACACAATAACAGGACTTTAAAGTTGTACCTGGACTTTGTATGGGTCTCCAATAATGCGCAGAGGCTTGTCAACGTTGGGTCCCTGAGAAGCATCCTGGATTAGGATCATCTTGACCCCTGCACGCTCCTGCATCCAATAACACATAATGAGACATAATTATCAGCCATACGCACTTGAAAGTGTTTACCTACACTGGAGTTACCTCCACTTAGGCTTTTACTGGCACACTAACAGGCTAATTTGGCTATTTTATATACAGTGAGCTTAATGTATAAGAATTATACTGTCTATTATAAATTAGAAACATTAATGGCTTTAAAATGAATGTTGTGCTCTTCTTTAGTCCCACCCTTGCATGGTGCATGGATTGCTGCTATAAAGCATCAGGCTGACTGCTTTCAGTCTGCAGCAAAGCTCATGATCTTGCCCTGATCCAGTGTAAGACAAACCCAATTAAAAACCTCACATTCCTGCAGGATTAAATTAACTCAGACCTTTGCTGCTATTTTAATGTGAAAATACTGACTTTAAGAAAAAGGTTCAGATTTGGCCTAATCAACTCTGGCTGGGTCATGCTGACTTCTAAAAAATGCTGAAGCAAAAAACATGAAATTTACCTGTAGCTGTTTGATGGTCTCTCCTCCCTTGCCGATGACTAGGCCGGCCTTGCCGGCTGGGATCATCATCTCATGAACTGCGCCGTTCTGCCCGTTGCTGGAGTCATGATAAGAAGAAAGAGGGGGAGTACCTCTTCCTCGGGAGACTATCTCATTTAGCAGCCTCTTGGCTTTCCTAACCAAGGGAGGAGCTGATTGGTTACTTCATTTAAGAAACACATCACTCTAGTGTTTAGAATTAAGCACCAGACCGTTAAAACGCTTCCACATAAAACTGCAATGAGTGTATTTGTATGACATCTAAAACTCACTGTATGGAGTCTTGTGTCCCTGTGAGGGAGACGTTTCTCTCTGGAAGACCTCCACTGTCTGCACAAGCAGAAAATGTACATATTTAACAAACTGAGCATAAAAATAATAATAATCAGAAGAAGTTTACACACACTCATCCTGGGCATGAATGTCATGGTAATTTCAGGCTTTTAATCATTTCTTTGAACTGTTCTTTATCCAGGGTGGTTAGTGACTGTACAGCATACACCTTTAATGACTTAAAAAATAGTTTCAATATTTTTCCAATTTTCTACAATCCACACAGTCTCAAATGTCTGTTAGTGAGTTGTACCTTTTGGTAGTCATCAAAAAACTTCTGGCAAAATTACAGCTGGATATCTGACCACGCTTCCTGACAGAATTTAGAAGAGTTCATTTAAACTTGTTGGTTTTCTAGCACAGACTCAGATTTTAATCTTAAAGCATTAAGCATACAATAGGGTTGAGATCAGGGCTTTGGGAAGACCATTCTAAAAGTGTCAGCCTGCTTTTATCTATTCCAAATGCAGTTTTGATTTGTGTTTAGGATCATGGCCCTGGTGGGACACCCAACTGTGTTGGAGTTTCACTTATCTAGCTGTTGATTTGAGGTGAAGTTGAAGAATTTGGAGATAGTCCTCCTTCCTCATCATTCCAACTTCTTTGTGCAATGTACCAGTACCACTGGCAGCTAAACAGTCTCAGAGCATGATACTACCACCACCATGCTTGACATTACAGCGTTAGATACAGTGTTCTTAGGTGCCTTTACTCCTCCAAAGTAGTAAAGGAGAGGCCTCTTGTGGGAAGCGTGACCATAAAGCTTTTCTCCAGAAGGCATTCAGCTTGTCCATGTGTGGAAATTTGAGTAAAGCCTGAAGGTGTCCACTTTGGAGCAGGGGCTTCTTTCTTGGTCGGCACCCTCTCAGACTACGTCCACACTAGCCCGGATAGATTTGAAAACGTCGTTTTAGAAAGTCTGCGTTTTTGAGTGTCCACACTGCGACGGGACAGCTCTGTTTTCAAATGTATGCGTTTTCACAACGCCGTCTCAGTGTGGACGGGAGGCCAAAACGGAGAGAAAACGATGCATTTTCAAATGAAAACGCATTAGTGTGGACGTAGCCTCAGTTCATGATGATGTAAAGCTTGTTTCACTGTGGCAGTGACACTGGTGTTCCAGCAGTCTTTTATGGCAGGCTTGAGTCTTTGTGGTTCCTGGGTTGTTCCTAAACATCTTAACCAGTTGCTTTTAAACTGAGGGTGACCGCTGGGGTCTTCTTCAAATCTTGGCAAAGTGGTGACATATCTGAAAAACTTTACTTCAGATATTTTTTGTTTGAATCCATGATTGTGATATCTGCAGTTGTTTAGAAATGGCTCCAAGAGACTCACCCACCTTGTGTAAATCTACAATTCTCCATCTTAGATCTTCACTAAATGCCTTTCAGTGAAGAACAGCATTAAGTGAGCGTATGTAAAGGTTTGACCCTATGTGGATTAGAGAAAATCCAAAATAAACCCAAACTTGTACACTAAATTCTTGTTTTATAAAGTAATTAAAGATGCATGCTGTACAATCATTGCACCCTGAAAAAAGAAAACCCCAAATTACACTGACATTCACGCCCAGGATGAGGATCTGTAGACGACGAGTGCAACCAGTACCTGGAGCTATCTGAACCTTGCAACCCGACTCTTGCTGAATCTTATTGATCTGTTCACCTCCACGGCCAATAACTGAAGAGAGAAGGTGGGGTTTAAAAAAAAGTGTGGTATACAGTACGTGTTAAAATAAAGCTGGGCTACACTCACTGAGTCCCACCATACTGTCAGGAACACTGTACTCCTCTGTGGTGGAAGTGGGTCTGATGCCATGATTACAGGAGGGATACAAAGGTGGGGGGGAAAAAGCAATAAATCAGACAATAGCAAAGTCAGATTAATACACAGTCACCTGAGAGGTACGAGATCTCACCTTTGCTGTGCAAGAGCAGCTAGCTGTGCACCAATAGCTGAGTGAGAAAACAAGGCAGGGGAGAGGTTTAGGATTACCAACGGACTAATGTGGAGGACGCAGACACCCACTGTTGACTGTAGGTCACAAATAACAATGCATGCAACAGTAAGATGAACTCACACAGCGCTTTGGCTGACTCCAAGTCACTCTGAGCAGCCAGCTTCTTAGTCTCTGGCTCATCTGTCAGAGGAGGAAATGAAATGAATGTTCATAGGAGACTCCCTGGAACTAAAATAGTCACAAAGCGAGCGAAATAAAGGTGCAGTCACCAGTATTTGTGTCCTCTAGCTGTCGTTTCTGCGCAGTGAAGGGAAAACTATCTGGAGCAGTGCTGTTGTTCACAGGAGGACCAGCGTCGCCCCCGATCTTAGCTGCGATCTGAAACACAAGCAGAAGATTTGCCAGATAGTTCACTGTAGTATGGCAGATCTACAGTATTACTGCTTTTTAATGATTTTTACACATTTTTCTGATTTCCCCCCAAGCTCCCTCCTTGGGGTTAACCCACCCCACCCACGGAAATCCTGGGAATGCCTCTGGCAAGACTGTAGTTTATTTTATGGATCAAATCCACCATTTTTTTAATGAGCTATGTGATGGATACTGATGTGTTTTCTATTCTTTGGCCTTGAGGCTGCAGCACACACCTGAATTATCCTGAAACACCTTTATATCAACTACTAACATTCATAATGTAGCTCAGCGCAGAGGAAGAAGCTGGTAGTGAAGTGAAGATAATAATGTTCTCTGAAGGTTTTCAGTGTTGTCACACTGGATATTTGGTGGGACGCTGAAACTGTCCGGCCTCAGTTAAAGCTAACGCTGACATGTGATGGATGAAGCGGCAGAGGTGTGCCTGACTGTAGACACGTTCACCATGAAGTGTTTGAATGTCAAATTTAACCTGGTCTCAGGTGTGTCCGCCTTCATACATGCTAGCTTCTTAGCTGTCTGTTTCATCCCTGCCTCACCTGCCGGGCCCGCTGCACCGCGTCCGCAAACGCATCCTTCTTGGCGCCCCCCGCTCCGTTCCCCACAGCCGCCTGTCCGGGCAGAGGAGCCCCGGGGACGGGCGGAGGTACCGCGTTGTACTCCGACATGGTATCCAGAAAAGACCGAAGAGGAGAGAGAAGCAGAAAGCCGGGATCAGAGCTACGCAGGACTGGGATGGGAAGTCAAGAAAGTGACGGGAAGGATAGCGCCGGTTGGAGACACGACGGGGGCCGGCGAGGATCATTCGCAATTTTATTGTTGTTTTGGTGGTAGCTGATTTATTATCATAGAAAACATGATCAAAGCTCATATGCAGGATGTAAAAGAGACTTTTTATTTAAAAAAAAAATAGTTGTGCTTGAGCGATTTAACAGCCTATCCAAAGCCCAATAACTTATGTTTTTTAAATAGATTTTGTATTATGAACAAAAAATATAAAAAGGAAAAGTAACCGAACTTTAATTGTGGTGGGATACAGGTGCAATATAGCAGAAATGAACTACTTTGGTCCAGCACTACAGTAAACATGGTTTAGGTATTTTCCACCTCCGTCCCAAGTTACTTACATCTTCCCAGTAAGATGACTCTTGCTTAAAAATATAAAACTGCAGTCGACCTTTCAAACTGTTTTCTGAGTAAAGTTTGAGCCAAATCATGAAACATTTGAAATGCAATTATCGTAATAAACTCAGCAACCATTTCAGATTTTTTCAAATCAGCTGTGATTCTTATGGTGCACTTCTATGAAATGTGATCTAATATCAGCTGTACTTGTACTCCAAGTTTCTAGTATCGGAGAGACTTGGACTATATGTGTCTTATGAACTTTGAATCAACACTGGGACAAATATTTTGTCATGTATTCAAGTAACTGTGAGTGGAGCTGTGGAACACGGAAGATTTCTTTGATGGCTTGTCGATTTCTAACATATCAATGACACCGTAAATTTGTAGTTTTTTAAAAAAAAAATGCATTGTATTAGTTGCATCTTTAAAATATGTTTATCAAAATGTGTAATTCTAATGATTATTTAAACATAATTTTATGCAGTAAAATGTATGGAAATTAAATTAGGGCATTAACAGATGGAACTAAGTTTTTTACACTGCAGCATTTTGCTGTAATTTCTTTTCTTAGAGTGAAAGTACTGGGTTGCAAAATTATTACAGTCTACATTTCAAAGTTGTTGTTTTTTATCACAAGCAAAATACAGAAAACAGTCAAACATAAAATCTTTATTGAATTCTTAACGCTGAACCATTTAATGTAGAACCAGGAGCAAATATAAGGTTTGGGCTAGGGTGGCATCAGCCGTTTTGACAACAAGAATCTGCTAACTATATTAAAACCAACTGAAGGTTGCATAGCTTATTACATAAAAAAAACTAACCTATTTTTAAAAAATCAGGATCTTAGTACCTCTGTTTCAATCCAGTTTTTTTTAGTTTGCTTAGCAAGTTCCTGCATTTGAGTTTTTATAGAGTTTTTCTTCTAATGAATAACTATCTTGTCCGTTGTGGGAATTGCTGGTTAATCATTTTCATCAGGCAGAGGACTTTCATCCACATGACTGGCTGAGGCGCTCATGCTGCCAATCCCCGAGGTGACATCAGAGTTTCCAGCTCTGGTCTTCAGCCATTCAGACACTTTGGCACGTGCTCTTTGATTAAAAAGTTCTGACATGTTCCCAAACTCGGAGGGAGCGTCTCCGCTCACTGAAACAGAAATTAAATGCTATTTGATATCATACCTCCAAGTAAAAATATAAAACAAATTCAGAGTTTTCTCTAATTAATATCAACTCACTGCTTGGAATGAAAACTCCATCCAAGCTGGCTCCTCGCTTCACAAATGGTTGTGTTGGCTCTTCTGGTTCATTTACAACAGCTCTCAACATTCGGTCTATCAGCTCTTGCTCCCTCCTGTTCCACTCTTCTTCTGTCAGCACAGACTGTCTTGATCGCCAGGGCAGTTTGTGTTTTTTCCCTTGTTTGCTTTCAGCAGTGAAGCATTGTTCCTTGTTCCGTGTGATCATGTCAGTGATTTTTTGGAAGAGCAGTTTGACAGGAAAATGATAACCCAAACCATGGCAGTTGAGGACATGGTATCTGTACCCACAGTTTTCCACCAGCCACTGGAGGCTTTTCCCCTCTCCTGCAATGTGCTCCTCAATGAGTCTGTCATTCAGCCAGTCTCCCCAGGTGAACAACACCATGCAATGTCTCCACACTCTCTCTCCAAAGGGCATCAACAGCTCAACCAGTGCTTTGTGGTCTTCCTCTGTGAATGCTTTGGAAATGGGAACAACCAAAAGAAAAACATGAGGGCCTGGAGCGCACATGGAGACGCTGCGGAGAACTTCTTCTTTTAGCCAGACAGGAGCCGTCGTGTCTGCAGGCCAGCCTGGAGTCTCAACGACTGCAACATTTATTCCACCTAAATTTCCTTCATGCTTTACACACTTTTCTGTTCTTCTCCGGTCCTCGAATTCCTGCATAGAAACAAAGATCCAAACATTATTCAATGATCATGACACCTGATAAATTACACGTGAACCTCGGGCATTATATTTGGTTACCTTCTTCACCCAAACTCTCTCAAATATCTCTTCAAAAAGGATGTTGTTTCCTGCCATACTCTTCCCAGATTCCTCTCTGCCAAGCAGTACAATCCTCAGGTCAGTGATTGTCAGCCTCTCTCCTGTAAAAAAGTAAAGTTTAAACTGAAAGAGTGACTAAAATAATGCCATAATTATTTGATGATTTCTTGATTACCTTCAAATAACTTTCCCAGTATTCTTGATTGTCTTTCAGTGGTCTTTCTGATCCTCCTAGCTAATTTTCCTTCTGCCTCTTTTCTGGCCTCCAGCTGTGCTTCACGATCCGGATCAACTTCATAATGTGAGTTTTCATTTCCTGCCCACATCTCTTCAATCTTCTTCAGGAGATCTTGTACCTGCATCTCATCATTGTGCTTCATGTTGTCCAGGACGTGGTACCTGTTCCCACACTGCTTCATCAGCCACTGCAGACCTTCCTCACTCTCTATACGTTCTTCCACAGTCTTCACTCCCAGCCAATCACCTCTAGTGAACAGAACAATGGTGTGCTTCCAGACATCATCCCTAAACAGACTCATGTGCTCCTGGACTGCTCTGTGGTAGGATGTATTAAATGCAGATGCCAGGCTGACCACGAGGAGCACTGCGTGGGGTCCTGGAGTGCACATGTACACACTGTTCTCTATTTCATGTTTATCTGTCTCAGACTCAAGACTATGTGCTCCTGGATTTTGTAGGTGTATTAAAGATGCAGCACAGAGGACACTGTGGGGTCTGGAGTCACATACACACTGTCTCTATCTGTTATGTAGATCTGAAGTGTGTGAACCACCAGACACTGCGAGTCTCCTTTCTCCCAGAACGCCGTGATTAATTTCACAGGACATCGTTGTTCTTCTGTGATGAACAGCAAAAGCCTTTTTCCTCAGAATGGTGTTTCCAGCTGAGCTCTTAGCTGACCACTGAGCACCAACCATCACTAGTCTTAAATGTGCTGGTGGGGTTTTACCACCTGCAGAATCGGAAGGTAAACTAATCAGTAGTCTCATGCATCAAATTACATTTGATGGTTAGATAATGATGTGTGTCACATAGTTTATCAAGAGAGCTCCTCTTACTGCGAAAGCCATATTTGGCTGTGAGACATGACATCTACAAGGCAAATGGTTGTAGTTCATCTACAGTTTATAGTTACAGCACGATTTTATATTCGTCATGTGATCACTGCGTTTAGCACATTAAAATATCTTTGTAAGATCTTGACTTAGTATAAGTACAAATATTTTCTTTGACATTTTACTTTGGAGCTTTATTAGCATTATTTATGTTTAAGAAATCATTTTACAAAACTCTGTGATTCTGTGTTTGATCACAAACATCTGGATTCACCCATTTATTTCAAATTTATCCTCTTCTTTCTATCATGGTGGGTATTTTGTAAAATGTGAGGCTGTACCTTCAATTAGTGCTCTGAGTTTCCTTCTGTTTGTCTGCACCTCATCAAACCTCTTTGATGCTCTGTCACTTATTGCTTTCATTTCCTCCCTCAGAGCGTTTCCATGAGCACGATCAATGGGATAGTGACGACCTCCATTTGTAGCGACCATTGCCTCGATTTTCTCAAAAAGCTTTTCGACTTGACTGCTGTCCTCCCTGTTACTCACACAGAGGACATGTTTTCTGTTTCCACATTGCTCAAGAATCCATTGCATTTCTGACCACTCACTGATTGTAGTTTCTACATTTTTTTCATCCCATGCATCTTCAGCAGTGAACAGTACGATGGTGTGATTCAACACATCCTTGTGGAAGAGTTTCAGGTGCTCGTTTAAAGATGATATGAAGATCTGGGGTAAAAAAAAGCTATGATGAAAGACCAGAAGAAAGGCGTGAGGTCCTGGGGGACACAGATGGACGCTGTTCTGGATTTCTATCTGATCCAGCTTTGGGGTGTTTTCTAGTGGATAGTGCCACCACCAGCCTGGAGTATCAACCACAGTGACCCGTCTGCCATGAACCTCCTGCTGCCCCGCCACACTATGGGCAGTTCTTCTGCTGGTGTCAAAAACATTTTGACCCAGTATGATGTTACCGCTCAGACTCTTATTACTGGGCTCTCCTGTTAATTCTCTGCCACCGATCAGCACGATCCTCAACTCTGGAGAGTCGTGACTGTGCCCTGCAACACAGATGCAGCACTGAGTGGTATATAACTTTAAAAGTTTAATTATTGTTAGCAATCACGAAATTATTCGTTAGTTAGAAAAAGAAAGATCATTATATTCTGCATGTATTTTGTCAAGACATGGACGTGCCCTTAAACACAAACAGGAAGTATCACATAAACAGTCATCAGATCATGTTTCCATCAGACAGCTCAGTGTGATATGGATCGGTACAACATTTCATCCTGTCTATTTGAATTTGCCCTTAAATTCAAAGCCAAACTATAATAACAGCTTTAGGCACAAGTACTACAGCTACATCTCTCTATGCAGCTTTGCTGACATAGATTTGTTGTGTGTGATCACACTGAGAGATGAGTGTGATCTCACTCTAAACAGTCGTACTTTATCAACAAATAATCAACAAGTAGCAAAAATCAAACCTATATTCTGTTACAATGACATAAGACGACTCACCGAGGCTAGAAACAGCATGTTTATCAGCCATTATTTTAAACAAAGCTATTTCTGATTCAAACGATGACTAAAGTGACAACTATACAAGTAGGAACTCTTCACAAAATACGGTGTGGCATGTACTTTGAACTGTTGTCTCTTTTTTTACTCCCTGGCTGCAGTTAGGTGCATCATTTGTTTAACTGTTTAGGGATTGCAGACACTGACTGATAAGTAGTTTCATTGCTGGGTAATGCTCATTCCCTTGTTATTTCATGACAAAAATAGGGCGATCGTGGCTCAAGAGATGGCAGTTCATCTTGTAATCGGAAGGTTGCCGGTTCAAGCCCCGGCTTTGACAGTCTCTGTTGTTGTGTCCTTGGGCAAGACACTTCACCCGTTGCCTACTGGTGGTGGTCAGAGGGCCTGGTGGCGCCAGTGTCCGGCAGCCTCAGCCTCTGTCAGTGCACCCCAGGGCAGCTGTGGCTACAATGTAGCTTGCCATCACCAGTGTGTGAATGTGTGGATGACTGGATGTATTGTGAAGCGCTATGCAAATACAGGCCATTTACCATTGCAAATTCAAATTAAGCAGATGAACAATCTGAAGATGATTCCTGTGACATAAATGACAGACCCGACCACATAGCTCGTACCTTTTACACTTTTCTTTATTTCGGTTGTCGTGTCCAAAGCTCACAGCCGCAGCTTTTCAGCTGCATCCTACACACCACAACAACCCCAACCACGTTTAATACAGGAGAGGCATGATGAGCTGATGGAGCTCCGGTGTGTCAACCTCCCCTGTGGCTGCGCCATGAAGCATGCTCATCACAATGTTCATGCAGGTCAAGAAAGCTATCATTAGGCTGAAAAATAGAAATAAAAATATCAGAGAGGCAGCTGAGGCTGCACTGGCCTGGGAATGCACTGCCCAGCTCACTGATGCCAAAAGGCCTGAAAGACGACAGATGATGACATAAAGTGCAATCACAAGGGTCTCAAGGTTTACAATCAAGGGATGCATTCATGAAATTACAGGTTTACAAAGCTGGGTATATTTAAGAACAGGGAGGGCAGCTTAGACTTCACAGGAAAACATCTAAAAGAGATGCACAGTTCTGGAAAAATTATTTGAACAGATTAAACCAAGATGAATTTGTACTAGAATGAGGACACTTCAATGCTGATTGGATAACGATCCAACGCCTACTGCAAAACAAATCCAAGAGTTTTTCTGAGAACTGAACATTCCTAATTGGTCAAGTCAGTCACCTGATCCTCAACGCAACAGGGCAACATTTTTCAGCCTGCCTGAAACAAACTGAAAACAGATGAGACCCACAAACGCGGTTAGGTGGCTGCAGGAAAAGTCCTGGCAGAGCACCTCAAGGGAGGAGAAACTGCATTTAGTGATGTCACTGAATGCAAAGGATTTTAATTCAAATACTTTTTTTCAAAAACCCTCGATTTAAATTATATTAGCTTGTCCAAATACTTTGAGCCTCTGAACACCAGACTATCTTTAATAATGTTTGTAATTCCTAAACAGTATACCGTATGTTAAACCCCCTGTGGTTTTATACAAAGACATTGTACCACTCAACGAAGAAAACATCTTTGGTTTCTAAAAAGTTTTGGAAAGTGAGTATTTACCTGTCAGCAGAGGTGACAAGTAATGAAGTACAAATACATCATTACTTCTTTAAGTTGCTTGAAGATGTTTCACCTCTCATCCGAGTTGCTTGAAACGTCCAGACGCTTTTCTTTGCAAGCTCCTTTGACTACGATGACCTGGATGACTGAGAACCTTCACAGACAAAAACATCATTACTGTAATTAAATACAATATTCTGGTATCTGTAGTACTTATTTTTCTGAAACCTTTTACTTTTACTCAATTTTTACAAAAATATCTGACCTTTCTACTCTTTACACTTTCAAAACAGGCTTGTTACTTAACACATTTGGGGGAAGTATTATTTCAAACCACTGTGGGCCTTCAAACCAATAAATATGGGACTAACAAAATAGAACAAAGATATATAAAGACCATTCTACTGGTGTATCCATCACCAGTGCTTATTGCATACAAAGGAATGAAGGAGGCAAAAAGGTAGTTTATGCAGTGTGTTTGCAGTACTTCAGCATTAAGCTAGCCCTACAGAAGAGGAGCGAGTATAAAGGGAGTAAGAAGGTTTTTTGTTTGTTCTTTTTTTAATGGCAGATAATTTCAAATGCAGTGTTTATGTAAGCTCAACAAATATCAGCAAACACACAAATTGTTTCTGTGTCACACAGGTACAGGTACAGGTGTTTTATTTCACAGGGAAGAAAGAAATGAGAGCTGTTCACTCAGAGATGGGGAAACATGAGAAAGGCAGAACAGAAGAAGAAGAGAGGTTATTTTTAAAGGTAAGGACTACTCGGGGACATTTGATAAAAAGGAAATTTGAAGCTTACATGTAATGTGTTTATTTTTTAAATAAGATATTGGTTGTGTATGATGTGAAGTTCAGCTTTTTATATATTGTGATATACCCAGCAAAACAAAACAAAGTGTGTACTTAGTTTTTGTTATTCAGATGTTCCATGACAACACTCAGCAGTTTAGTGCAGGATAAACATGTTAGATTGTCACTGTGATGAATCTACAATAATGCACTGTGTTGGTGCACAGTTGCTTTGGTGTTCATGTCACAGTTAGGTTACATAAAATGTAGCAGAGATTATTTTAATTTAATTAATTTAAATCCACAAAAAGCAGTAAACCTCAGAGCAACAACAGAACATTGAAGTGACAGAAATGTTCGTGAGCTGTGATTCTTTTCCCACTACAACGATTATTTTGACTTGCTTTACTTTGAGAAAATTTCGTAACCTGTACCCACAAAACATTGGACGTCAGATACATGGGCAGAGCATGTCTGTATTAGGTCCATCGGTCCATGACCAATTCTGGGCATCGATACACGTCCAAACTTGGTCCACAATTTGAACATCCAACCATGACCCAACCTGGACGTCAATATGACGTTCAACACTTGACCTTCATGTCTGTGACAGGTGCAGGGAATTTACATGATTAATAAATGTAATATTTCTTTATTTACAAACATTAACATTGTTTTTAAATGGGTCAATTCCCCATTTTATTGTGAAAAATGATAAGAGTAAGAGAACAAAAATGTAAATATTAAATTAGCAGGACTTTATTTTTTTCATAAAAATACAGTGTGCCAACCCAAGTGGCTGGGCATGCACTATTAAATCCAAAAAACAATATTTAATATTTATCTTAATTGCCCCTTCGGGATAAATAAAGTCTCTCTGATTCTGATATTGGAAAAAAGATCAGATTATCATGTGTTTCTGTTTTTAACAAGAATGTGTGAATTCAAATTATTATTATTATTTTCAAATTATTTAATGTTTCACAGAACTTGCTGGTTAATCGTTTTCATCAGGCAGAGGACTTTCATCCACATGACTGGCTGAGGCGCTCATGCTGCCAATCCCCGAGGTGACATCAGAGTTTCCAGCTCTGGTCTTCAGCCATTCAGACACTTTGGCACGTGCTCTTTGATTAAAAAGTTCTGACATGTTCCCAAACTCGGAGGGAGCGTCTCCGCTCACTGAAACAGAAATTAAATGCTATTTGATATCATACCTCCAAGTAAAAATATAAAACAAATTCAGAGTTTTCTCTAATTAATATCAACTCACTGCTTGGAATGAAAACTCCATCCAAGCTGGCTCCTCGCTTCACAAATGGTTGTGTTGGCTCTTCTGGTTCATTTACAACAGCTCTCAACATTCGGTCTATCAGCTCTTGCTCCCTCCTGTTCCACTCTTCTTCTGTCAGCACAGGCTGTTTTTTCCCTTGTTTGCTTTCAGCAGTGAAGCATTGTTCCTTGTTCCGTGTGATCAAATCGATTATTTTTGGGAAGAGCAGTTTGACAGGAAAATGATAACCCAAACCATGGCAGTTGAGGACATGGTATCTGTACCCACACTTTTCCACCAGCCACTGGAGGCTTTTCCCCTCTCCTGCAATGTGCTCCTCAATGAGTCTGTCATTCAGCCAGTCTCCCCAGGTGAACAACACCATGCAATGTCTCCACACTCTCTCTCCAAAGGGCATCAACAGCTCAACCAGTGCTTTGTGGTCTTCCTCTGTGAATGCTTTGGAAATGGGAACAACCAAGAGAAAAACATGAGGGCCTGGAGCGCACATGGAGACGCTGCGGAGAACTTCTTCTTTTAGCCAGACAGGAGCCGTCGTGTCTGCAGGCCAGCCTGGAGTCTCAACGACTGCAACATTTATTCCACCTAAATTTCCTTCATGCTTTACACACTTTTCTGTTCTTCTCTGGTCCTCGAATTCCTGCATAGAAACAAAGATCCAAACATTATTCAATGATCATGACACCTGATAAATTACACGTGAACCTCGGGCATTATATTTGGTTACCTTCTTCACCCAAACTCTCTCAAATATCTCTTCAAAAAGGATGTTGTTTCCTGCCATACTCTTCCCAGATTCCTCTCTGCCAAGCAGTACAATCCTCAGGTCAGTGATTGTCAGCCTCTCTCCTGTAAAAAAGTAAAGTTTAAACTGAAAGAGTGACTAAAATAATGCCATAATTATTTGATGATTTCTTGATTACCTTCAAATAACTTTCCCAGTATTCTTGATTGTCTTTCAGTGGTCTTTCTGATCCTCCTAGCTAATTTTCCTTCTCCTCTTTTCTGGCCTCCAGCTGTGCTTCACGATCCGGATCAACTTCATAATGTGAGTTTTCATTTCCTGCCCACATCTCTTCAATCTTCTTCAGGAGATCTTGTACCTGCATCTCATCATTGTGCTTCATGTTGTCCAGGACGTGGTACCTGTTCCCACACTGCTTCATCAGCCACTGCAGACCTTCCTCACTCTCTATACGTTCTTCCACAGTCTTCACTCCCAGCCAATCACCTCTAGTGAACAGAACAATGGTGTGCTTCCAGACATCATCCCTAAACAGACTCATGTGCTCCTGGACTGCTCTGTGGTAGGATGTATTAAATGCAGATGCCAGGCCGACCACGAGGAGCACTGCGTGGGGTCCTGGAGTGCACATGTACACACTGTTCTCTATTTCATGTTTATCTGTCTCAGAGGTGTCCTGAAGGGTGTGGTTGTAGAACCAGCCAGGA
Organism: Haplochromis burtoni; assembly: GCF_018398535.1. Classification (NCBI taxonomy): domain Eukaryota; kingdom Metazoa; phylum Chordata; class Actinopteri; order Cichliformes; family Cichlidae; genus Haplochromis; species Haplochromis burtoni. The sequence goes on from NW_024582924.1 coordinate 239,726, forward strand.
GAATCCACCACTGCGAGTCTCCTTTCTCCCAGAACGCCGTGATTAATTTCACAGGACATCGTTGTTCTTCTGTGATGAACAGCAAAAGCCTTTTTCCTCAGAATGGTGTTTCCAGCTGAGCTCTTAGCTGACCACTGAGCACCAACCATCACTAGTCTTAAATGTGCTGGTGGGGTTTTACCACCTGCAGAATCGGAAGGTAAACTAATCAGTAGTCTCATGCATCAAATTACATTTGATGGTTAGATAATGATGTGTGTCACATAGTTTATCAAGAGAGCTCCTCTTACTGCGAAAGCCATATTTGGCTGTGAGACATGACATCTACAAGGCAAATGGTTGTAGTTCATCTACAGTTTATAGTTACAGCACGATTTTATATTCGTCATGTGATCACTGCGTTTAGCACATTAAAATATCTTTGTAAGATCTTGACTTAGTATAAGTACAAATATTTTCTTTGACATTTTACTTTGGAGCTTTATTAGCATTATTTATGTTTAAGAAATCATTTTACAAAACTCTGTGATTCTGTGTTTGATCACAAACATCTGGATTCACCCATTTATTTCAAATTTATCCTCTTCTTTCTATCATGGTGGGTATTTTGTAAAATGTGAGGCTGTACCTTCAATTAGTGCTCTGAGTTTCCTTCTGTTTGTCTGCACCTCATCAAACCTCTTTGATGCTCTGTCACTTATTGCTTTCATTTCCTCCCTCAGAGCGTTTCCATGAGCACGATCAATGGGATAGTGACGACCTCCATTTGTAGCGACCATTGCCTCGATTTTCTCAAAAAGCTTTTCGACTTGACTGCTGTCCTCCCTGTTACTCACACAGAGGACATGTTTTCTGTTTCCACATTGCTCAAGAATCCATTGCATTTCTGACCACTCACTGATTGTAGTTTCTACATTTTTTTCATCCCATGCATCTTCAGCAGTGAACAGTACGATGGTGTGATTCAACACATCCTTGTGGAAGAGTTTCAGGTGCTCTTTAAAGATGATATGAAGATCTGGGGTAAAAAAAAGCTATGATGAAAGACCAGAAGAAAGGCGTGAGGTCCTGGGGGACACAGATGGACGCTGTTCTGGATTTCTATCTGATCCAGCTTTGGGGTGTTTTCTAGTGGATAGTGCCACCACCAGCCTGGAGTATCCACCACAGTGACCCGTCTGCCATGAACCTCCTGCTGCCCCGCCACACTCTGGGCAGTTCTTCTGCTGGTGTCAAAAACATTTTGACCCAGTATGATGTTACCGCTCAGACTCTTATTACTGGGCTCTCCTGTTAATTCTCTGG